>NC_052157.1:95942150-95982433 GCF_902713615.1 Scyliorhinus canicula
GGAGGAGGGAGAGTCGTGGATAGGGAGAGGGCTTGATGGAGGGACGGTCGCTTGAGCGTTAGCGGGAGAATCGGGTGAGGGTTGAGAGATGGATGGATGAAGAGGGAGGCTCGGATAGAGTGAGGCTCAGATGGAGGGAGGCCTGGCCTGGATGACGACTCAGATGGAGAGTGACTCGGATGGAGGCATGGTGGTACAGCTGTTAGCACTGCTGCCTCACAGCGCCAGGGTCCCAGGTTCGATTCCCAGCTGGGTCACTGTCTGTGCGGAGTCTGCACGTTCTCCCCGTGTGTGCGTGGGTTTCCTCCGGGTGCTCCGGTTTCCTCCCACAGTCCAAAGATGTGCAGGTTAGGTGGATTGGCCATGCTAAATTGCCCGTAGTGACGAAAAGGTTAGGTGGGGTTACTGGGTTACGGGGATCGGGTGGAGGGCTGATCTTCGGTAGGGTGCTCTTGCCAAGGGCCGGTGCAGATTCGAATGGGCCACATGGCCTCCTTCTGCACTGTACATTCTGTGATTCTATGAGAGAGACTCGGATGAAGGGAGGCTCGGACGGAGGGAGGCTCGAATGGAGGGAGGTCAGGACGGAGGGAGACTCGGACGGAGGGAGGCTCGGACGGAGGGAGGCTCGGACGGAGGGAGGCTCGGACGGAGGGCGGCTCGGATGGAGGGAGACCCGGATGAAGGGAAGCTCGGACGGAGGGAGGCTCGGACGGAGAGAGGCTCGGACGGAGGGAGGTCAGGATGGAGGGAGGCTCGGACGGAGGGAGGCTCGGATGGAGGGAGACCCGGATGAAGGGAAGCTCGGACGGAGGGAGGCTCGGACGGAGGGAGGTCAGGATGGAGGGAGGCTCGGACGGAGGGAGGCTCGGATGGAGGGAGACCCGGATGAAGGGAAGCTCGGCCGGAGGGAGGCTCGGACGGAGGGAGGCTCGGACGGAGGGAGGCTCGGACGGTGGGAGGCTCGGACGGAGGGAGGCTCGGACAGAGGGAGGCTCGGACAGAGGGAGGCTCGGACGGAGGGAGGTCAGGATGGAGGGAGGCTCGGACGGAGGGAGGTCAGGATGGAGGGAGGCTCGGACGGAGGGAGGCTCGGACGGAGGGAGGCTCGGACGGAGGGAGGCTCGGACGGAGGGAGGCTCGGACGGAGGGAGGTTCGGACGGAGGGAGGCTCGGATGGAGGGAGGTCAGGATGGAGGGAGGTCAGGATGGAGGGAGGCTCGGACGGAGGGAGGCTCGGACGGAGGGAGGCTCGGACGGAGGGAGGCTCGGACGGAGGGAGGTCAGGACGGAGGGAGGCTCGGACGGAGGGAGGCTCGGACGGAGGGAGGCTCGGACGGAGGGAGGCTCGGACGGAGGGAGGCTCGGATGGAGGGAGGTCAGGATGGAGGGAGGCTCGGAAGGAGGGAGGCTCGGACGGAGGGAGGCTCGGACGGAGGGAGGCTCGGAGGGAGGGAGGTCAGGATGGAGGGAGGCTCGGACGGAGGGAGGCTCGGACGGAGGGAGGCTCGGACGGAGGGAGGCTCGGACGGAGGGAGGCTCGGACGGAGGGAGGTTCGGACGGAGGGAGGCTCGGATGGAGGGAGGTCAGGATGGAGGGAGGTCAGGATGGAGGGAGGCTCGGACGGAGGGAGGCTCGGACGGAGGGAGGCTCGGACGGAGGGAGGCTCGGACGGAGGGAGGTTCGGACGGAGGGAGGTTCGGACGGAGGGAGGTTCGGACGGAGGGAGGCTCGGATGGAGGGAGGTCAGGACGGAGGGAGGTCAGGACGGAGGGAGGCTCGGACGGAGGGAGGCTCGGACGGAGGGAGGCTCGGACGGAGGGAGGCTCGGATGGAGGGAGACTCGGACGGAGGGAGACTCGGATGTTTTGTTCACAGGGATAATGTTAACAGTAGAGATTCTCACTGACCTGTACACAGTCGGCCTGGTGCTTTCTGCAGACTTCTTCGACGGACATTTTATGCTCTGTCTGTAGAGAGAGAGAAAGAGGAACAAAGTCCAGGTTCAGACCAATCCCAACTTGAACAGGAGGTGTCCATTGAACACCAAATCCTTCTGCCTTATATCCAATACTCAGACAGAAACTGTCAGAAACTGTCCAGTTTGAGTAGGGTGATCATTGCTCGCCACAACATCAAGGGCCGAAGGGCCTGTTCTGTGCTGTACTGTTCTATAACTTCTATAAACACAGAACAAAGAAAAGTACAGCACAAGAACAGGCCCTTCGGCCCTCCAAGCCTGTGCCGACCATGCTGCCCACTGAACTAAAAACCCCTTGCCCTTCCGGGGTCCGTATCCCTCTATTCCCATCCTATTCATGTATTTGTCAAGATGCCCCTTAAACGTCACTATCGTCCCTGCTTCCACCACCTCCTCCGGCAGCGAGTTCCAGACCACCACTACCCTCTGTGTAAAAAACTTGCCTCGTACATCTCCTCTAAACCTTGCCCCTCGCACCTTAAACCTATGCCCCCTAGTAATTGACCCCTCTACCCTGGGTTATGGGGATAGGGTGGAGGTGTTAATTTTGGGTAGGGTGCTCTTTCCAGGAGCCGGTGCAGACTCGATGGGCCGAATGGCCTCCTTCTGCACTGGTATTCTCCTTAACCAGTAGTACAACTCCCCCAACTCTTTTACATCCCCCTCTATCCCACCTGAACCATCTGTAACCTGGAACGTTAAGCTGCCAATTCTGTCCTTCCCTTAACCAAGTTTCTGTAATGGCAACAACATCATAGTTCACGTACTAATCCAAGCCCTAAGTTCCTCTGCCTTACCCGTTATACTTCTCGCATTGAAACAAATGCACTTCAGTCCACCAGATCCTCTTTGATCAGCAATCACTTCCTGCCTGCTCTTCCTCGGAGTCTTACTGGCCCTACTCTCTAGTTCTTCTTCTGTTAATCCACCTTTGCTTTGGCTCCCAACCCCCTGACAACTAGTTTAAATCCACCCGTGTGACACTAGCCCACTTGAGCATGTTACACAGGAATTGACAGTGGCATTCCTCTACCACACTCCCAATACTAAAACCCTGTGCACTCCCAGAGTAAAGGCTCTGCTGATTCAGAATTCTTCCCATGGACTGCTGTCCCCATCACCGAGGTTCATGACTTAGAGACATCATTATGTCAATGATGGCCTGGCTGGATCTGGCTTCACGGGCTGAATGGATCTCATCCTGTTCCTGAGTAACAGGCTTGGGAGGGGCTGAATGGGCTTCCTCCTTTTACTTGTGTAACAGGCTCAAGGGGCTGAATGGCCCACCGTCTCTTCCTTTGTGAAATGCTCAAGGGAGCTGACTGCGCCTCCTTCTGTTCATGAGTAACGGGCTCAAGAGGGGATGAATGTACTTTACCTGATACAGGCTCATGGAGGAGGAATGGTCTTCCTCCTGTTCCTGTATCATAGGCTTGAGATGGGGGCTGAATGGGCCTCCTCCTCTTCCTATGTATCAGGCTCGAGAGGAGCCGAATGGACTTCACCTGTTCTTGTGCAACAGGCTTGGTTGGGGGGGGGTGGGGGTGGGGGTTAATGGGCCTCCTCCTGTTCCTATGCAACAGGCTCGAGGAGGCTGAATAGGCCTCCTCCGGTTCTTGTGTAACATGCTCGCAAGGGGCTGAATGGACCTCCTCCTCTTCCTGTATAACAGGTTCGAGGGGCTGAGTGGGTCTCCTCCTGTGGCTGTATAACAGGCACGAGGAGGGTGTGTTATGGGCCTCCTCCAGTTCCTGTGTACATGGTCGAGGGGCTGAATGGGCCTCTGTCTCTTCCATTGTAACATGCTTAGGTATGAATGTCTCTCCTGCTGTTCCTGTGTACAGGCTCAAGAGGGGCTGAATGGGTCTTCTATTCCTGTGTAACAGGCTTGAGAAGGGGGTTGAATGGGCCTCCTCCTATTCCTGTGAAAGGCTTAAGTGCCTGAATGGGCCTCCTCCAGTTCTTGTGTAACAGGCTCAAGGGGCTGAATGGGCCTCCTCCAGTTCCTGTGCAACAGGCTCGAGTGGGGGGCTGAATGGTCCTCGTCCTGTTCCTGTGTAACAGGCTCGAGTCGGGGGCTGAATGGTCCTCGTCCTGTTCCTGTGTAACAGTATCGAGGGGCTGAATGGACCTCCTCCTGTTCCTGTGTAACAGGATCAAGAGGGGCTGAATGGACCTCCTCCTGTTCCTGTGTAACAGGATCAAGAGGGGCTGAATGGACCTCCTCCTGTTCCTGTGTAACAAGGTCGAGAGGGCTGAATGGGCCTCCTGCTGGTCCTGTGTAACAAGGTCGAGAGGGCTGAATGGACCTCCTCCTGTTCCTGTGTAGCAGGCTAGAGGGCTGAATGGACCTCCTCCTCTTCCTGTGTAACAGGCTTGAGAAGGGGGCTGAATGGACCTCCTCCTGTTCCTGTGTAGCAGGCTAGAGGGCTGAATGGGCCTCCTCTTGTTCCTGTGTACAGGATCAAGAGGACCTGAATGGGCCTCCTCTTGTTCCTGTGTAACAAGGTCGAGAGGGTTGAATGGGCCTCCTGCTGGTCCTGTGTAACAGGCTCGAGAGTCACTGAATGGGCTTCCTCCTGTTGATGTTGAAATGGTCTCTATCTCTTCCTGTGCAATGTGCTCAATGATGCTGAATGGGCCTCCTCCTCTTGCTGTGTGACAGGCTCGAAGAACACAGGCCTCCTCCTGTTCCTGTGTAACAGGCTCGAGAGAGGCTGAATAGGCATCCTACTGTTCCTGTGTTACTGCCACGAGAGGAGCTGAATAGGCATCCTCCTTTGTTTCTTTGTTACAGGGTCGAGGGGTTGCATGGGCCTCCTCCTGTTTCTGTATAACAGGCACGAGAGGGGTGTGTTATGGGCCTCCTCCAGTTCCTGTGTACATGTTCGAGGGGCTGAATGGGTCTCTGTCTCTTCCATTGTCACATGCTTAGGTATTAATGGGCCTCCTCCTATTCCTGTGTAACAGGCTCGAGGCGCTGAAAAGATCTCCATCTCATCCTGTGTTACATGTTAAAGAGGGACTGAATGGGTCTACTCCTCTTCCTGTATAACAGGATTGAGATAGGGGCTGAATGGGCCTCCTCCTGTTCCTGTGTAGCAGGCTCGAGGGGCTGAATGGGCCTTCTATTCCTGTGTAACATGCTGGAGAAGGGCGCTGAATGGACCTTCTCCTGTTCCTGTGTAGCAGGCTAGAGGGACTGAATGGGCCTTCTATTCCTGTGTAACAGGCTTGAGAAGGGGGCTGAATGGATCTCCTCCTGTTCCTGTGTAGCAGGCTCTAGGGGCTGAATGGGCCTCCTCCTCTTCCTGTGTAACAGGCTTGAGAAGGGGGCTGAATGGATCTCCTCCTGTTCCTGTGTAGCAGGCTCTAGGGGCTGAATGGGCCTTCTATTCCTGTGTAACATGCTTGAGAAGGGGGCTGAATGGACCTCCTCCTGTTCCTGTGTAACAGGCTCGAGCTGGGGGCTGAATGGGCCTCCTCTTCTTCGTGTATAAAACCACGAGAGAGGCTGAATAGACATTGTCCGGTTCCTCTATAACAGGCTCGAGGGGGCTGAGAGGGTCTCTTCTGGATTCTGTGCAACTGGTTCGAGGGACTTAATGGGCCACCTCTTGTTCCTGTGTGACAGGCTCGGGAGTCACTGAAAGGCCTTTGTTCTGTTCCTGTCTAACAGGCTTGAAATGTTGAACGGGTCTCTATCTCTTCATGTGTAATGTGCTCAATGGTGCTGAATGTGCCTCCTCCTCTTCCTGTGTAACAGGCTTGAGAAGGGGGCTGAATGGACCTCCTCCTGTTCTTGTGTAGCAGGCTAGAGGGCTGAATGGGCCTCCTCTTGTTCCTGTGTAACAAGGTCGAGAGGGTTGAGTGGGCCACCTGCTGGTCCTGTGTGACATACTTGAGAGTCACTGAATGGGCTTCCTCCTGTTGATGTTGAAATGGTCTCTATCTCTTCCTATGTAATGTGCTCAATGATGCTGAATCGGCCTCATCCTCTTCCTGTGTAACAGGCTTGAGAGGAGCTGGATTGGCCTCCTGTTTTTCTTGTGTAACAGGCTCAAGGGACACAGGTCTCCTCCTGTTCCTGTGTAACAGGCTCCAGGGGCTGAATGGACCTCCTCCTGTTCCTGTGTAACAGGCTCGACGGGCTGAATGGACCTCCACCTGTTCCTGTGCAACAGGCTCGAAAGGCTGAATGGGCCTTCTCCTGTTCCTGTGTACCAGGCTCCATGGGCTGAATGGACCTCCACCTGTTCCTGTGTAACATGCTTGAGGGGCTGAATGGGCCTTCGCCTGTTCCTGTGCAACAGGTTCCAGGGGCTGAATGGGCCTCCTGTTCCTGTGTAACGGGCTTCAGCGGCTGAATGGACCTTCTTCTTTTCCTGTGTAACAGGCTCCATGGGCTGAATGGGCCTTCTCCTATTACTGAGTAACAGCCTCGAGGAGCTGAATGGGCCTCCTCCTGTTCCTGTGTAACAGGCTCGAGTGGGACTGAATGGGCCGCCTCCTGGTCCTATGTAACAGGCTCCAGGGGCTGAATGGACCTCCTCCTGTTCCTGTGTAACAGGCTCCAGGGGCTGAATGGCCTCCTTCTGTTCCTGTGTATCTGGCCCGAGAGGCTGAATGGACCTCCTCCTGTTCCTGTGCATTAGGATCGAGGGTCTGAATGGGCCACCTCCTGTTCCTGTGTAACAGGCTCGAGGGGCTGAATGGACTGCCTTCTGTTCTTGTGTAACAGTCTCGAGGGGCTCAATGGGCCTCCTCCTGTTCCTATGTAACAGGCTCGAGGGGCTGAAATGACCTCCTACTGTTCCTGTGTAACAGGCACGAGTGGGACTGAATGGGTCGCCTCCTGTTCCTGTGTAACATGCTCGAGTGGGACTGAATGGGCCTCCTCCTGTTCCTGTGTAACAGGCTCGAGGGACTGAATGAACCTCCTGCTGTTCCTGCGTAATAGACTAGAGGGGCTGAATGGGCCTCCTCCTGTTCCAGTGTATCTGGCTCAAGGGGTCAAATGGGCCTCCTCCAGTTCCTGCATAACAGGCTCGAGGGGCTCAATGGGCCACCTCCTGTTCCTACGTAACAGGCTCGAGGGACTGAATGGCCTCCTTCTGTTCCTGTGTATCTGGCTCGAGGGGCTGAATGGACCTCCTCCTGTTCCTGTACAATAGGATCGAGGGTCTGAATGGGCCACCTCCTGTTCCTGTGTAACAGGCTCGAGGGGCTGAATGGACTGCCTTCTGTTCTTGCGTAACAGTCTCGAGGGGCTCAATGGGCCTCCTCCTGTTCCTATGTAACAGGCTCGAGGGGCTGAAATGACCTCCTACTGTTCCTGTGTAACAGGCACGAGTGGGACTGAATGGGCCTCCTCCTGTCCCTGTGTAACATGCTCGAGTGGGACTGAATGGGCCTCCTCCAGTTCCTGTATAACAGGCTCGAGGGGCTCAATGGGCCACCTCCTGTTCCTACGTAACAGGCTCGAGGGACTGAATGGCCTCCTTCTGTTCCTGTGTATCTGGCTCGAGGGGCTGAATAGACCTCATCCTGTTCCTGTGCAATAGGATTGAGTGTCTGAATGGGCCTCCTCCTATTCCTGAGTAACAGCCTCGAGGGGCTGAATGTGCCTCCTCCTGTATCTGTGTATCAGGCTCGAGTGGGACGGAATGGGTCTCCTCCTGTTCCTGTGTAACAGCCTCGAGGGGCTGAATGGACCTCCTCCTGTTCCTGTGCAACAGGCTCGAGTGGGACTGAATGGGTTCCCTCCTGTTCCTGTGTAACAGGTTCGAGGGGCTGAATGGGCCTCTTCCTGTTCCTGTGTAGCAGGCTCGAGGGGCTGAATGGCCTCCTCCTGTTCCTATGTAACAGGCTCCAGGGGCTGAATGGGTCGCCTCCTGTTCCTGAGTAACAGCCTCGAGGGGCTGAATGGGCTTCCTCCTGTTCCTGTGTAACAGGCTCGAGTGGGACTGAATGGGCCTCCTCCTGTTCCTGTGTAACAGGCTTGAGGGCCTAATGGGCCTTCTCCTGTTCCTGTGTACCAGGCCCGAGGGGCTGAATGGGCTTCCTCCTGTTCCTGTGTAACAGGCTCGAGTGGGACTGAATGGGCCTCCTCCTGTTCCTGTGTAACAGGCTTGAGGGGCTGAATGGGCCTCCTCCTGTTCCTGTGTAACAGGCTCGAGGGGCTGAATGGGCCTCCTCCTGTTCCTGTGTAACAGGCTTGAGGGCCTAATGGGCCTTCTCCTGTTCCTGTGTAACAGGCTCGAGGGGCTGAATCGACCTCCTCCTATTCCTGTGTAACAGGGTTTAGGGGCTGAATGGGCCTTCGCCTGTTCCTGTGTAACAGGCTCGAGGGGCTGAATGGAGCTCCTCCTGTCCCTGTGTAACGGGCTTCAGCGGCTGAATGGACCTTCTTCTTTTCCTCTGTAACAGGCTCCAGGGGCTGAATGGGCCTTCTCCTATTACTGAGTAACAGCCTCGAGGAGCTGAATAGGCCTCCTCCTGTTCCTGTGTAACATGCTCGAGTGGGTCTGAATGGGCCTCCTCCTGTTCCTATGTAACAGGCTCCAGGGGCTGAATGGACCTCCTCCTGTTCCTGTGTAACAGGCTCCAGGGGCTGAATGGCCTCCTTCTGTTCCTGTGTATCTGGCCCGAGAGGCTGAATGGACCTCCTCCTGTTCCTGTGCAATATGATCGGGGGTCTGAATGAGCCACCTCCTGTTCCTGAGTAACAGGCTCAAGGGCTGAATGGACTGCCTTCTGTTCTTGTGTAACAGTCTCGAGGGGCTCAATGGGCCTCCTTTTGTTACTATGTAACAGGCTCGAGTGGGACTGAATGGGTCGTCTCCTGTTTCTGTGTAACAGGCTTGAGGGCCTAATGGGCCTCCTCCTGTTCCTGTGTAACAGGCTCGAGGGGTTGAATGGACCTCCTGCTGTTCCTGTGTAATAGACTAGAGGGGCTGAATGGGCCTCCTCCTGTTCCAGTGTATCTGGCTCAAGGGGCTAAATGGGCCACCTCCTGTTCCTGTGTAACAGCCTCGAGGGGCTGAATGGGCCTCCTCCTGTTCCTGTGTAACAGGTTTGAGTGGCTGAATGGACCTCCTCCTGTTCCTGTGCAACAGGCTCGAGTGGGACTGAATGGGTTTCCTCCTGTTCCTGTGTAACAGGTTCGAGGGGCTGAATGGGCCTCTTCCTGTTCCTGTGTAACAGGCTCGAGGGGCTGAATGGACCTCCTCCTGTTCCTTTGTAACAGGCTAAAGGGGCTGAATGGGTCTTCTCCTATTCCTGAGTAACAGCCTCGAGGGGCTGAATGGGTCTTCTCCTATTCCTGAGTAACAGCCTCAAGGGGCTGAATGGGCTTCCTCCTGTTCCTGTGTAACAGGCTCGAGTGGGACTGAATGGGTCTCCTCCTGTTTCTGTGTGACACACTAGAGGGGGTGAATGGGCCTTCTCCTGTTCCTGTGTAACAGGATTGAGGGCCTAATGGGCCTTCTCCTGTTCCTGTGTAACAGGCTCGAGGGGCTGAATGGACCTCCTTCTGTTCCTGTGTAATAGACTAGAGGGGCTGAATGGGCCTCCTCCTGTTCCAGTGTATCTGGCTCAAGGGGTCAAATGGGCCTCCTCTTGTTCCTGTATAACAGGCTCGAGGGGCTCAATGGGCCACCTCCTGTTCCTACGTAACAGGCTCGAGGGACTGAATGGCCTCCTTCTGTTCCTGTGTGACAGGCTCCAGAGGCTGAATGGACAGGTCTCCTCCTGTTCCTGTGTATCTGGCTCGAGGGGCTGAATGGACCTCCTCCTGTACCTGTGCAATAGGATTGAGTGTCTGAATGGGCCTCCTCCTGTTCCTGTGTAACAGGCTCGAGGGGCTGAATAGGCCTTCTCCTGTTCCTGTGTAACAGCCTCGAGGGGCTGAATGTGCCTCCTCCTATATCTGTGTAACAGGCTCGGGTGGGACTGAATGGGTCCCCTCCTGTTCCTGTGTGACACACTAGAGGGGGTGGATGGGCCTTCTCCTGTTCCTGTGTAACAGCCTCGAGGGGCTGAATGGGCCGCCACCTGTTCCTGTGCAACAGGCTTTAGTGGGACTGAATGGGTACCCTCCTGTTCCTGTGGAACAGGTTCGAGGGGCTGAATGGGCCTCTTCCTGTTCCTGTGTAACAGGCTCGAGAAGCTGAATGGACCTCCTCCTGTTTCTATGTAACAGGCTCCAGGGGCTGAATGGGTCTTCTCCTATTCCTGAGTAACAGCCTCGAGGGGCTGAATGGGCCTCCTCCTGTTCCTGTGTGGCACACTAGAGGGGCTGAATGGGCCTTCTCCTGTTCCTGTGTAACAGCCTCGTGGGGCTGAATGGGCCTCCTCCTGTTCCTGTGTAACAGGTTTGAGTGGCTGAATGGACCTCCTCCTGTTCCTGTGCAACAGGCTCGAGTGTGACTGAATGGGTTCCCTCCTGTTCCTGTGTAACAGGTTCGAGGGGCTTAATGGGCCTCTTCCTGTTCCTGTGTAACAGGCTCGAGGGGCTGAATGGACCTCCTCCTGTTCCTGTGTAACGGGCTCCAAGGGCTGAATGGGCCTCCTCCTGTTCCTGTGTATCTGGCTCGAGGGGCTGAATGGTCCTTCTCCTGTTCCTGTGTAACAGACTTGAGGGGCTGAATGGCCCTTCTCCTGATCCTGTGTAACAGACTCGAAGGACTGAATGGGCATTCTCCTGTTCCTGTGTAACGGGCTCGAGGGGCTGAATGGACCTCCTCCTGTTCCTATGTAATACCCTCGAGGGGCCGAATGGACCTCCTCCTGTTCCTGTGTAACAGGCTCAAGGAGCTGAATGGGCCGCCTCCTTTTCCTTTGTAACAGTCTCGAGGGGCCGAATGGACCTCCTCCTGTTCCTTTGTAACAGGCTTGAGGGCCTAATGGGCCTTCTCCTGTTCCTGCGTAAAGGGCTCGAAGGGCTGAATGGACCTCCTCCTCTTTCTGTGTAACAGGCTCGAGGGGCTGAATGGGCCTCCTCCTGTTCCTGTGTTAGAGGCTCGAGGGGCTGAATGGGCCTTTTCCTGTTCCTGTGTAACAGGCTCGAGGGGCTGAATGGACCCCCTCCTGTTCCTGTGTTAGAGGCTCGAGGGGCTGAATGGGCCTTTTCCTGTTCCTGTGTAACAGGCTTGAGGGGCTGAATGGACCCCCTCCTGTTCCTGTGTAACAGGCTCGAGGGGCTGAATGGACCCCCTCCTGTTCCTGTGTAACAGGCTCGTGGGCTGAATGGGCCTCTTCCTGTTCTTGTGTAACAGTCTCGAAGGGCTGAATGGGCCTCTTCCTGTTCCTGTGTAACAGCCTCGAGGGGCTGAATGGGCCTCCTCCTGTTTCTCTGTTTATCGCAAGTGTTCCACCATTTACTGTGTAATTCCTACATGTACTGGACCTTCCAAAGTGCATTACTGCACACTTGTCCGGAATAAACTCCATCTGCCATTTCTCCGCCCAAGACTCCAGCCAGTTTATATCCTGCTGTATCCTCTGACTATCCTCTTCACTATCCGCAACTCCACCAATTTTTGTGTCATCTGCGAACTTACTAATCAGACCAGCTACATTTTCTTCCAAATCATTGATATACACCATGAACAACAAAAGCCCCAGAACTGATCCCTGTGGAACATCGCTAGTCACAGCCTTCCATTCAGAAACACCCTTCTACTGCTACCCTCTGTTGTCTGTGCCCAAGCCAGTTCTGTATCCAACTTGCCAGCTCTCTGGTCCCATGTGACTTCACCTTTTGTGCCAGTCTGCCATGATGTACCTTGTTAAAGGCTTTACTGAAGTCCATGTACACAACATCTACTGCCTTTCCCTCATCTATCATCTTTGTCACTTCCTCAAAAAACTCGATCAAATTAATGAGGCACGACCTCATAGAACATAGAACAGTACTGCACAGAACAGGCCCTTCGGCCCTCGATGTTGTGCCGAGCAATGATCACCCTACTCAAACCCACGTATCCACCCTATACCCGTAACCGAAGAAGCTTTTCCAATAATTTCCGCACCACTGACATAACGCTCACCGGCCTAAAATTTCCTGGATTATCCCTGCTGCCCTTCTTAAACAATAGCTACTCTCCAGTCCTCTGGAACTTTACCTGCAGCCAATGGAGATGCAAAGATTACTGTCAAGGCCCCAGCAATTTCCTCCCTTGCCTCCTGCAGTATTCTGGGGTAGATCCCATCAGGCTCTAAGGTGGATACCTTAATGCTTTTTAAGATGCCCAACACCTCCTCTTTCTTAATATCAACTGCTGCTGTTGTCCTTGTAGATGGCAGAGGTTGTGGGTTTGGAAGCTGCTAAGGAACCTTGGTGAGGTCCTTTAGATGGTGCACATGGCTGCCACTGTTTCTCTATGGTGGAAAATTTAAATGTTTGTGGTAGAGGTGCCAATCAAGCTGGGCTACTTTGTCCTGGATGGTGTCGAGCCTGTTGTACTGTTGGAGCTGCACTCATCCAGGCAAGTGGACAATATTACATTACACTCCTAACTTGTCCCTTATAGATGGTGAATAGACTTTAGGAAGTGTCAGGAGGAGAGATACTCAACGCAGGATTCCCTGGATATGAGATGGTAGTACAGAGAGACTCTGTGAGTTTTAATTTGCTCTGATTCTCCAGGCACACATGCAGGAAGACATCAGGGGACACTCCGGAATCAACATTAAACATGGACACTGTCTATCTCTGATCGAATGGCAGGAAGCTGGCAGATGTTCAGGACAAAGCATAACAAGACCAGGGGGAAATCAGAAATGTTTGCTTGGAAAGATTTAATCAGGGATTGTACTGAAAGAGGACTTATCTTCTCTACAAGGCATAAAATTGCTTTCGGAACACTGAAGGATGGAACCAGGCAGCTGTTTCCACCAGCTGGTATAGCAGGGCAACCCCCTCACGAGCATCAAATTCACCTTAAGTGGAGCTGGGCCAGTTCCAGGACTGGAACCCGAATCCCTCGGGAGCCCACTATTCCCATCAAACACTCCCAGGACAGGTATATGGAGTAAAACTCTTTAATATCACTGATCCTTCCTGCCCTTGTGTCATGTTCCTGTCCTGCCTCCTCATTAGCTCCAGCAGCTATTCAAAAGCTGAGAGATAACAGAACGGTGTGCGTATGAATCAAAATGGTGGAGGATGCGGCCTAAACCCTGCACACTGTAACAGGCAACACAACTGATTGGAGAATTCTTTCCCCGTTTGCAAAATTCTCTTTCATGTTGTATCTTAATGCATGTGGGCAGACCTCAGACTAAATATAGATTCTCCCTGCAGAGAACATCATCAAAATCCAGGGTGTGATGGTGTTATGCTGAATTAATCTCTAAGGGTTCATGCCAACGTCATGGAGCAGTCTTTGATGTGGATCCAGTTCCACAGTATATTCATAGCACTGTACAAGACAAAATAGCACATCACATTTTGTTCTCCTAAAAGGCACTGGTTAGCCCCGATTTTGACGACTTGTCAACAGATTTGACCTGCAAACAGGCTGACTGATATAAAGGGCTTTATAAACTCACTAAACAGGGCTCAGGAGAATAATTATCAGTTCACAACATGGGCTAAAGTTCCAGATTGGTCAACAGAACAGTTAAAGCGAACGAATTTAATGAAAGCTTAAAGCTGAGAGAGTGTGACTCTGTTGGAGGGACAATGCTGAGAGAGTGTGACATTGGAAGAAGATCACTACTGAGGGAGCCCTGCACTGCAAGAGAGTCATACTGAGGGAGTGCAGCACTGTCAGAGGGTCAGTACTGAGGGAGCCCTGCACTGTAAGAGAGTCAGTGCTGAGGGAGTGCTGCACTGTCAGAGAGTCAGTGCTGAGGGACTGCTGCACTGTCAGAGGGTCAGTACTGAGGGAGTGCTGCACTGTCAGAGAGTCAGTGCTGAGGGAGTGCTGCACTGTCAGAGGGTCAGTGCTGAGGGACTGCTGCACTGTCAGAGGGTCAGTACTGAGGGAGTGCTGCACTGTCAGAGGGTCAGTACTGAGGGAGTGCTGCACTGTCAGAGGGTCAGTACTGAGGGAGCCCTGCACTGTAAGAGAGTCGTACTGAGGGAGTGCAGCACTGGAAGAGGGTCAGTACTGAGGGAGTGCTGCACTGTCAGAGGGTCAGTACTGAGGGACTGCTGCACTGTCAGAGGGTCAGTACTGAGGGAGTGCTGCACTGTCAGAGGGTCAGTACTGAGGGACGGCTGCACTGTCAGAGGGTCAGGACTGAGGGAGTGCTGCACTGTCAGAGAGTCAGTGCTGAGGGAGTGCTGCTCTGTCAGAGGGTCAGTGCTGAGGGAGTGCCGTACTGTGAGAGGGTCAGTACTGAGGGAGCCCCTGCACTGTAAGAGAGTCGTACTGAGGGAGTGCAGCACTGGAAGAGGGTCAGTACTGAGGGAGTGCTGCACTGTCAGAGGGTCAGTGCTGAGGGACTGCTGCACTGTCAGAGGGTCAGTACTGAGGGAGTGCTGCACTGTCAGAGAGTCAGTACTGAGGGAGCCCTGCACTGTAAGAGAGTCGTACTGAGGGAGTGCAGCACTGGAAGAGGGTCAGTACTGAGGGAGTGCTGCACTGTCAGAGGGTCAGTGCTGAGGGAGTGCTGCACTGTCAGAGGGTCAGTACTGAGGGAGCCCTCCACTGTAAGAGAGTCGTACTGAGGGAATGCTGCACTGTCAGAGGGTCAGTACTGAGGGAGCCCTCCACTGTAAGAGAGTCGTACTGAGGGAATGCTGCACTGTCAGAGGGTCAGTACTGAGGGAGTGCTGCACTGTCAGAGAGTCAGTACTGAGGGAGCCCTCCACTGTAAGAGAGTCGTACTGAGGGAGCCCTCCACTGTAAGAGAGTCGTACTGAGGGAGCGCCGCACTGTCAGAGGGTCAGTACTGAGGGAGTGCTGCACTGTCAGAGCATCGGTACTGAGGGAGTGCTGCACTGTCAGAGGGTCAGTACTGAGGGAGTGCTACACTGTCAGAGGGTCAGTACAGAGGGAGTGCTGCACTGTCAGAGGGTCAGTACTGAGGGTGTGCTGCACTGTCAGAGGGTCAGTACTGAGGGAGTGCTGCACAGTCAGAGTGCCAGTACTGAGGGAATGCTGCACAGTCAGAGTGTCAGTACTGAGGGAGCGCTGCACTGTCAGAGGGTCAGTACTGAGGGAGTGCTGCACTGTCAGAGGGTCAGTACTGAGGGAGCCCTCCACTGTAAGAGAGTCGTACTGAGGGAGTGCAGCACTGTCAGAGGGTCAGTACTGAGGGAGCCCTGAACTGTCAAGGGTCAGTGCTGAGGGAGTGCTGCACTGTCAGAGGGTCAGTACTGAGGGAGCCCTCCACTGTAAGAGGGTCAGTACTGAGGGAGTGCTGCACTGTCAGAGGGTCAGTACTGAGGGAGTGCTGCACTGTCAGAGGGTCAGTACTGAGGGAGTGCTGCACTGTCAGAGGGTCAGTGCTGAGGGAGCCCTGAACTGTCAGACGGTCAGTACTGAGGGAGTGCTGCACTGTCAGAGGGTCTGTACTGAGGGAGTGCTGCACTGTCAGAGGGTCAGTACTGAGGGAGCCCTCCACTGTAAGAGAGTCGTACTGAGGGAGTGCAGCACTGTCAGAGGGTCAGTACTGAGGGAGCCCTGAACTGTCAAGGGTCAGTGCTGAGGGAGTGCTGCACTGTCAGAGGGTCAGTACTGAGGGAGCCCTCCACTGTAAGAGGGTCAGTACTGAGGGAGTGCTGCACTGTCAGAGGGTCAGTACTGAGGGAGTGCTGCACTGTCAGAGGGTCAGTACTGAGGGAGTGCTGCACTGTCAGAGGGTCAGTGCTGAGGGAGCCCTGAACTGTCAGACGGTCAGTACTGAGGGAGTGCTGCACTGTCAGAGGGTCTGTACTGAGGGAGTGCTGCACTGTCAGAGGGTCAGTACTGAGGGAGCCATCCACTGTAAGAGGGTCAGTACTGAGGGAGTGCTGCACTGTCAGAGAGTCAGTGCTGAGGGAGTGCTGCACTGTCAGAGGGTCAGTACTGAGGGAGTGCTACAATATTGGATGGTCATAATTGAGGGAGTGCTGCACTGTCAAAGGGTCAGTACTAAGGGAGTGCTGTCTTGTCAGAGGGTCAGTACTGAGGGAGCGCTGCACTGTCAGAGGGTCAGTACTGAGGGAGTGCCGCACTGTCAAAGGGTCAGAACTGAGGGAGTGCTGCACTGTCAGACGGTCAGTACTGAGGGAACGCTGCACTGTCAGAGGGTTAGTACTGAGGGAGTGCTGCACTGTCAGAGGGTCAGTATTGAAGGAGTGCTGCACTGTCAGAGCGTCAGTGCTGAGTGAGTGCTGCACTGTTGGAGGGTCAGTACTGAGGGAGTGCTGCACTGTCAGAGGGTCAGTACTGAGGGAGTGCTGCACTGTCAGAGGGTCAGTACTGAGGGAGTGCTGCACTGTTGGAGGGTCAGTACTGAGAGAGCGCTGCACTGTCAGAGGGTCAGTACTGAGGGAGTGCTGCAGTGTAAGAGGGTCAGTACTGAGGGAGTGCTGCACTGTCAGAGGCTCAGTACTGAAGGAGTGCTGCACTGTCAGAGGGTCAGTACTGAGGGAGCACTGCACTGTCAGAGGGTCAGTACTGAGGAAGTGCTGCACTGTAAGAGGGTCAGTACTGAGGGAGTGCTGCGCTGTCAGAGGGTCAGTACAGAGGGAGTGCCGCACTGTCAGAGGGTCATAGAACATAGAACAGTACAGCACAGAACAGGCCCTTCGGCCCTCGATGTTGTGCCGAGCAATGATCACCCTACTTAAACGTACGGTCAGTTCAGAGGGAGTGCCGCACTGTCAGAGGGTCAGTGCTGAGGGAGCGCTGCACTGTCAGAGGGTCAGTGCTGAGGGAGCGCTGCACTGTCAGAGGGTCAGTGCTGAGGGAGCACTGCACTGTCAGAGGGTCAGTGCTGAGGGAGCGCTGCACTGTCAGAGGGTCAGTACTGAGGGAGTGCTGCACTGTCAGAGGGTCAGTACTGAGGGAGCACTGCACTGTCAGAGGGTCAGTACTGAGGGAGTGCTGCACTGTCAGAGGGTCTGTACTGAGGGAGTGCTGCACTGTCAGAGGGTCAGTACTGAGGGAGCACTGCACTGTCAGAGGGTCTGTACTGAGGGAGTGCTGCACTGTCAGAGGGTCAGTACTGAGGGAGCACTGCACTGTCAGAGGGTCTGTACTGAGGGAGTGCTGCACTGTCAGAGGGTCAGTACTGAGGGAGTGCTGCGCTGTCAGAGGGTCAGTACAGAGGGAGTGCCGCACTGTCAGAAGGTCAGTACTGAGGGAGTGCTGCGCTGTCAGAGGGTCAGTACAGAGGGAGTGCCGCACTGTCAGAGGGTCAGTGCTGAGGGAGCGCTGCACTGTCAGAGAGTCAGTGCTGAGGGACTGCTGCACTGTCAGAGGGTCAGTACTGAGGGAGTGCTGCACTGTCAGAGAGTCAGTGCTGAGGGAGTGCTGCACTGTCAGAGGGTCAGTGCTGAGGGACTGCTGCACTGTCAGAGGGTCAGTACTGAGGGAGTGCTGCACTGTCAGAGGGTCAGTACTGAGGGAGTGCTGCACTGTCAGAGGGTCAGTACTGAGGGAGCCCTGCACTGTAAGAGAGTCGTACTGAGGGAGTGCAGCACTGGAAGAGGGTCAGTACTGAGGGAGTGCTGCACTGTCAGAGGGTCAGTGCTGAGGGACTGCTGCACTGTCAGAGGGTCAGTACTGAGGGAGTGCTGCACTGTCAGAGGGTCAGTACTGAGGGACTGCTGCACTGTCAGAGGGTCAGTACTGAGGGAGTGCTGCACTGTCAGAGAGTCAGTGCTGAGGGAGTGCTGCACTGTCAGAGGGTAAGTACTGAGGGAGTGCTGCACTGTCAGAGGGTCAGTACTGAGGGAGCCCTGCACTGTAAGAGAGTCGTACTGAGGGAGTGCAGCACTGGAAGAGGGTCAGTACTGAGGGAGTGCTGCACTGTCAGAGGGTCAGTGCTGAGGGACTGCTGCACTGTCAGAGGGTCAGTACTGAGGGAGTGCTGCACTGTCAGAGAGTCAGTACTGAGGGAGCCCTGCACTGTAAGAGAGTCGTACTGAGGGAGTGCAGCACTGGAAGAGGGTCAGTACTGAGGGAGTGCTGCACTGTCAGAGGGTCAGTGCTGAGGGAGTGCTGCACTGTCAGAGGGTCAGTACTGAGGGAGCCCTCCACTGTAAGAGAGTCGTACTGAGGGAATGCTGCACTGTCAGAGGGTCAGTACTGAGGGAGCCCTCCACTGTAAGAGAGTCGTACTGAGGGAATGCTGCACTGTCAGAGGGTCAGTACTGAGGGAGTGCTGCACTGTCAGAGAGTCAGTACTGAGGGAGCCCTCCACTGTAAGAGAGTCGTACTGAGGGAGCCCTCCACTGTAAGAGAGTCGTACTGAGGGAGCGCCGCACTGTCAGAGGGTCAGTACTGAGGGAGTGCTGCACTGTCAGAGCATCGGTACTGAGGGAGTGCTGCACTGTCAGAGGGTCAGTACTGAGGGAGTGCTACACTGTCAGAGGGTCAGTACAGAGGGAGTGCTGCACTGTCAGAGGGTCAGTACTGAGGGTGTGCTGCACTGTCAGAGGGTCAGTACTGAGGGAGTGCTGCACAGTCAGAGTGCCAGTACTGAGGGAATGCTGCACAGTCAGAGTGTCAGTACTGAGGGAGCGCTGCACTGTCAGAGGGTCAGTACTGAGGGAGTGCTGCACTGTCAGAGGGTCAGTACTGAGGGAGCCCTCCACTGTAAGAGAGTCGTACTGAGGGAGTGCAGCACTGTCAGAGGGTCAGTACTGAGGGAGCCCTGAACTGTCAAGGGTCAGTGCTGAGGGAGTGCTGCACTGTCAGAGGGTCAGTACTGAGGGAGCCCTCCACTGTAAGAGGGTCAGTACTGAGGGAGTGCTGCACTGTCAGAGGGTCAGTACTGAGGGAGTGCTGCACTGTCAGAGGGTCAGTACTGAGGGAGTGCTGCACTGTCAGAGGGTCAGTGCTGAGGGAGCCCTGAACTGTCAGACGGTCAGTACTGAGGGAGTGCTGCACTGTCAGAGGGTCTGTACTGAGGGAGTGCTGCACTGTCAGAGGGTCAGTACTGAGGGAGCCCTCCACTGTAAGAGAGTCGTACTGAGGGAGTGCAGCACTGTCAGAGGGTCAGTACTGAGGGAGCCCTGAACTGTCAAGGGTCAGTGCTGAGGGAGTGCTGCACTGTCAGAGGGTCAGTACTGAGGGAGCCCTCCACTGTAAGAGGGTCAGTACTGAGGGAGTGCTGCACTGTCAGAGGGTCAGTACTGAGGGAGTGCTGCACTGTCAGAGGGTCAGTACTGAGGGAGTGCTGCACTGTCAGAGGGTCAGTGCTGAGGGAGCCCTGAACTGTCAGACGGTCAGTACTGAGGGAGTGCTGCACTGTCAGAGGGTCTGTACTGAGGGAGTGCTGCACTGTCAGAGGGTCAGTACTGAGGGAGCCATCCACTGTAAGAGGGTCAGTACTGAGGGAGTGCTGCACTGTCAGAGAGTCAGTGCTGAGGGAGTGCTGCACTGTCAGAGGGTCAGTACTGAGGGAGTGCTACAATATTGGATGGTCATAATTGAGGGAGTGCTGCACTGTCAAAGGGTCAGTACTAAGGGAGTGCTGTCTTGTCAGAGGGTCAGTACTGAGGGAGCGCTGCACTGTCAGAGGGTCAGTACTGAGGGAGTGCCGCACTGTCAAAGGGTCAGAACTGAGGGAGTGCTGCACTGTCAGACGGTCAGTACTGAGGGAACGCTGCACTGTCAGAGGGTTAGTACTGAGGGAGTGCTGCACTGTCAGAGGGTCAGTATTGAAGGAGTGCTGCACTGTCAGAGCGTCAGTGCTGAGTGAGTGCTGCACTGTTGGAGGGTCAGTACTGAGGGAGTGCTGCACTGTCAGAGGGTCAGTACTGAGGGAGTGCTGCACTGTCAGAGGGTCAGTACTGAGGGAGTGCTGCACTGTTGGAGGGTCAGTACTGAGAGAGCGCTGCACTGTCAGAGGGTCAGTACTGAGGGAGTGCTGCAGTGTAAGAGGGTCAGTACTGAGGGAGTGCTGCACTGTCAGAGGCTCAGTACTGAAGGAGTGCTGCACTGTCAGAGGGTCAGTACTGAGGGAGCACTGCACTGTCAGAGGGTCAGTACTGAGGAAGTGCTGCACTGTAAGAGGGTCAGTACTGAGGGAGTGCTGCGCTGTCAGAGGGTCAGTACAGAGGGAGTGCCGCACTGTCAGAGGGTCATAGAACATAGAACAGTACAGCACAGAACAGGCCCTTCGGCCCTCGATGTTGTGCCGAGCAATGATCACCCTACTTAAACGTACGGTCAGTTCAGAGGGAGTGCCGCACTGTCAGAGGGTCAGTGCTGAGGGAGCGCTGCACTGTCAGAGGGTCAGTGCTGAGGGAGCGCTGCACTGTCAGAGGGTCAGTGCTGAGGGAGCACTGCACTGTCAGAGGGTCAGTGCTGAGGGAGCGCTGCACTGTCAGAGGGTCAGTACTGAGGGAGTGCTGCACTGTCAGAGGGTCAGTACTGAGGGAGCACTGCACTGTCAGAGGGTCAGTACTGAGGGAGTGCTGCACTGTCAGAGGGTCTGTACTGAGGGAGTGCTGCACTGTCAGAGGGTCAGTACTGAGGGAGCACTGCACTGTCAGAGGGTCTGTACTGAGGGAGTGCTGCACTGTCAGAGGGTCAGTACTGAGGGAGCACTGCACTGTCAGAGGGTCTGTACTGAGGGAGTGCTGCACTGTCAGAGGGTCAGTACTGAGGGAGTGCTGCGCTGTCAGAGGGTCAGTACAGAGGGAGTGCCGCACTGTCAGAAGGTCAGTACTGAGGGAGTGCTGCGCTGTCAGAGGGTCAGTACAGAGGGAGTGCCGCACTGTCAGAGGGTCAGTGCTGAGGGAGCGCTGCACTGTCAGAGGGTCAGTACTGAGGGAGTGCTGCACTGTCAGAGGGTCAGTATTGAGGGAGTGCTGCACTGTCAGAGGGTCAGTACTGAGGGAGTGCTGCACTGTCAGAGGGTCAGTACTGAGGGAACGCTGCACTGTCAGAGGGTCAGTATTAAGGGAACGCTGCACTGTCAGAGGGTCAGTGCTGAGGGAGCACTGCACTGTCAGAGGGTCAGTGCTGAGGGAGCGCTGCACTGTCAGAGGGTCAGTACTGAGGGAGTGCTGCACTGTCAGAGGGTCAGTACTGAGGGAGCACTGCACTGTCAGAGGGTCAGTACTGAGGGAGTGCTGCACTGTCAGAGGGTCTGTACTGAGGGAGTGCTGCACTGTCAGAGGGTCAGTACTGAGGGAGCACTGCACTGTCAGAGGGTCTGTACTGAGGGAGTGCTGCACTGTCAGAGGGTCAGTACTGAGGGAGCACTGCACTGTCAGAGGGTCTGTACTGAGGGAGTGCTGCACTGTCAGAGGGTCTGTACTGAGGGAGTGCTGCACTGTCAGAGGGTCAGTACTGAGGGAGTGCTGCGCTGTCAGAGGGTCAGTACAGAGGGAGTGCTGCACTGTCAGAAGGTCAGTACTGAGGGAGTGCTGCGCTGTCAGAGGGTCAGTACAGAGGGAGTGCCGCACTGTCAGAGGGTCAGTGCTGAGGGAGCGCTGCACTGTCAGAGGGTCAGTACTGAGGGAGTGCTGCACTGTCAGAGGGTCAGTACTGAGGGAGTGCTGCACTGTCAGAGGGTCAGTACTGAGGGAGCGCTGCACTGTCAGAGGTCAGTATTGAGGGAGTGCTGCACTGTCAGAGGGTCAGTACTGAGGGAGTGCTGCACTGTCAGAGGGTCAGTACTGAGGGAACGCTGCACTGTCAGAGGGTCAGTACTGAGGGAGCGCTGCACTGTCAGAGGGTCAGTACTGAGGGAGTGCTGCACTGTCAGAGGGTCAGTACTGAGGGAACGCTGCACTGTCAGAGGGTCAGTACTGAGGGAGTGCTGCACTGTCAGAGGGTCAGTACTGAGGGAGTGCTGCACTGTCAGAGGGTCAGTACTGAGGGAGTGCTGCACTGTCAGAGGGTCAGTACTGAGGGAACGCTGCACTGTCAGAGGGGCGTGAAGATTTTGACCGCTTTATGAAAGAGGTGGGAGGCTGGACCCATAGAGCTTTTGGCACCCACGGGTAGGGAGTATTCGTTTTTTTCGCCAGCACACAATGTGTATTCGAGGATTGATTTTTGTTGTGATGGGAAGGCGCTGTTTGCTGTGGCGAGGAAGGCAGAGTATTCTGTGATCGTTATTTTGGACTTTGCTCCACACACTGAGTGGACGGGTCATGGAGAAGGGGTCAGCTCAGAGGCCGGCGTGGAGCTTCTTCGTGCGGCTGTTGGCAGGCCCAAATTTTTGTATCAAAATGGGGAAGGTAGAGGGCAGCACGATGGTGCAGTGGGTTAGCCATCCTACCTCACGGCGCTGAGGTCCCAGGTTCGATCCCGGCTCTGGGTCACTGTCCGTGTGGAGTTTGCACATTCTCCCCCACCCACACCCCACTCACTCCCCTTCAAACCCCTCCCCCACCCACACCCCCTCGCTCCCCTTCAAACCCCTCCCATACCCACCCCCTCGCTCCCCTTCAGACCCCTCCCCCACCCAACCCCTCTCGCTCCCCTTCAAACCCCTCCCCCACCCACACACACCCCACTCCCTTTCAAATCCCTCCCCCACCCAACCCCCTTGCTCCCCTTAAAACCCCTCCCCCACCCACCCCCCTCGCTCCCCTTCAAACCCCTCCCCCACCCACTCTGCCTCCTCGCTCCCCTTCAACCCCTCCCCCACCCACACCCCCTCGCCCCCCTTCAAACCCCTCCCCCACCCACCCCCTCGCTCCCCTTCAGACCCCTCCCCCACCCAACCCCCTCGCTCCCCTTCAAACCCCTCCCCCACCCACACACACCCCACTCCCTTTCAAATCCTCCCTCACTCACCCCCCTTGCTCCCCTTCAAACCCCTCCCCCACCCAACCTCCTCGCTCCCCTTCAAACCCCTCCCTCACCCACAACGCTTCCTCGCGCCTCTTCAAACCCCTTCCCCAACCCACACCCCGTGTCCCCTCGCCCACGTTCATCACATCACATCAAACCCCCCCCCCCCCCCCCACCCCGCAGCTTACTTTGCCAGCTGGATGGCGCACCATTTCATTGACACTACTCACCAGAGCGACTTCCTTCTTCAGGTCATCCATGTCCCTTTTCTGACCCTTGCCCTTTTTTGGCGAGAGTTTGTTGTCCTTGTCCCCCTGTGTGGTGGCCACGCGGTAGCTGTCCGATCTCCCATACTGCAACAGAGAGTACACCAAGGAAGTTAGAGGTGATCGCACGAGTGCTGGCTCTCCGCCAAGTCTCCGGCCATTCGGACCCATCCCCAATCAGAGAACGGAATCCTATCCGGACAATCTCGCCTGACTTCTCTTCAGAGTGTGGTGGGGAACTGAACTCACTGCCTGAAAGGGTTGTGGAGGCGGGAACCCTCACAACAGTGGAGTTGAAATACACACCGACAAAGCACACATAGGCAAGTGCGGCAAAATGGGATTAGAGTAGATAGGTGCTTGATGGCCGGTGCAAACACGATGGGCCGAAGGGCCTCTTTTGTGCTGTAAAAACCCCTTGACTCCACGGAAGGTCCTGAGTGACAGACTACAGAAGAAAGAGAACTTGCAGGGACTCTAACAGTCTGACTGCTGGGGCCCTTCAGCTACGGCTCAACTGGTGGGACTGAGGAGGCCAGAAACCCAAACTGGCTGAGGGGACAATGATGGACAGTATTTTGTAAGCAATGTTGACAAAAGTCTAAAATTTCAAAGAGATATTAATATAGCTTCAGGGCAAAGCTATGTGGCGGGGGGGGGGGGGGGGGGGTGAGAGGTCATCCTACGAATGGTAGAACAGGACACTTTCTCAATGGTGGAAGTTGGTGAAGCAGGGAAGGTCCCAACAGTACAGAGGTCAATAAAATGACAAGAAGGGCAGCACGGTGGCGCAGTGGTTAGCACTGGGACTGCGGCGCTGAGGACCCGGGTTCGAATCTCGGCCCCGGGTCACTGTCCGTGTGGAGTTTGCACATTCTCCCTGTGTCTGCGTGGGTTTCACCCCCACAACCCAAAGATGTGCTGGTTAGGTGGATTGGTCACGCTAAACTGCCCCTTAATTGGAAAGAAATATATATAATTGGGTATTCTAAATTTAAAAAAAATAGAATTTTAAAAAATAAAATTAAATGACAAGAACAGGTCCAGAAACAATGAAAAAGGTGAATGGAATTTTGGATCTTCTATTTCCAGACGGGAATACACCAGGGTAAGTCATACTCCAGTTTATTTAACCTCTGGTTATTCAACACCCAGAGTTAATGAGCAGTTCTGGGCACTGCATTTCAGGCAGGATATGTTGGAATGGATGCAGTGTAGATTTACCAGAATGATACCTCCCTGCCAAGAGTTACTTTACATGGAGGGATTACACTCTGCAAGGTTGTGTTCCCTGGAACTCAGGTGCTTAAAGGGTCATTTGACCACAGCTTTCCACTTATAATGAGCTGAGAGGGAGGATGGAACATAAGAACGAGGAGCAGGTGTTTGCAATTCAGCCCCTGCAGCCCACTCCGCCATTCAATACCATCAAAGCTGATCTCATCTCAGCCCCAACGTCACCATCCTGCCCATTCTCCATAACCAAAGAAACAAAACAAAGAAACAAAGAAAAGTACAGCACAGGAACAGGCCCTTCGGCCCTCCAAGCCCGTGCCGACCATGCTGCCCGTCGAAACTAAAATCTTCTACACTTCTGGGGTCCTATCCCTCTCTTCCCATCCTATTCACGTATTTGTCAAGATGCCCCTTAAATGTCACTATCGTCCCTGCTTCCACCACCTCCTCCAGCAGCGAGTTCCAGGCACCCACTACCCTCTGTGTAAAAAAACTTGCCTCGTACATCTCCTCTAAATCTTGCCCCTCGCACATTAAACCTATGCCCCCTAGTAATTGACCCCTCAACCCTGGGGAAAAGCTTCTGACTATCCACTCTGTCTATGCCCCTGATAATTTTTCAGACCTCTATCAGGTCGCCCCTCAACCTCCGTTGTTCCAGTGAGAACAAACAGAGTTTATTCAACCGCTCCTCATAGCTAATGCCCTCCATACCAGGCAACATCCTGGTAAATCTCTTCTGCACCCTCTCTAAATCCCCCACATCCTTCTGGTAGTGTGGCGACCAGAATTGAACACTATACTCCAAGTGTGGCCTAACTAAGGTTCTGTACAGTTGCAACATGACTTGCCAATTCTTATACTCAATGCCCCGGCCAATGAAGGCAAGCATGCCTTACGCCTTCTTGAAAGTTCAACACCGTTCAACACATTACTAATTAAAAATCTGTCCATCTCCTCCTTAAATTTACTCACTGTCCCGGCGTCCACTGTACTCTGGGGTAGTACATCAGAAGATGCAGTTCAATACTGGTATGGATGACTGGGAGCAGTACATCAGAGGACGCAGTTCAATACTGGTATGGATGACTGGGGGCAGTACATCGAGAGGATGCAGTTCAATACTGGTATGGATGACTGGGGGCAGTACATCGAGAGGATGCAGTTCAATACTGGTATGGATGACTGGGGGCAGTACATCGAGAGGATGCAGTTCAATACTGGTATGGATGACTGGGGGCAGTACATCGAGAGGATGCAGTTCAATACTGGGGCTGGTTTAGCTCACCAGGCTAAATTGCTGGCTTTTAAAGCAGACCAAGCAGGCCAGCAGCACGGTTCGATTCCCGTACCAGCCTCCCCGGACAGGCGCCGGAATGTGGCGACTAGGGGCTTTTCACAGTAACTTCATTGAAGCCTACTCGTGACAATAAGCGATTTTCATTTTCATTTCATACTGGTATGGATGACGGGGCAGTACATCGAGAGGATGCAGTTCTCCTTCCGCACAAACACTGTTATTGGTGACGAGCGCCAAACTGTAGCCTTGTTGCCAGCGTGTGGGAGGTCCATATACAGCATTATAAAAAGGCTAACCCACTCAGACCCTCCGGACACTTGCTCGTTTGCCTCCCTGGTTGCCTTGGTAGGAAAACATTTCGACCGGCTCCACATGGTCACCCAGGATCAAGATTACATAGAATTTACAGTGCAGAAGGAGGCCATTCGGCCCATCGAGTCTGCACCAGCTCCTGGAAAGAGCACCCGACCCAAGGTTAACACCTCCACCCTATCCCCATAACCCAGTAACCCCACCCAACACTAAGGGCAATTTTGGACACTAAGGGCAATTTATCATGGCAAATCCACCTAACCTTCACATCTTTGGACTGTGGGAGGAAACCGGAGCACCCGGAGGAAACCCCCACACACACGGGGAGGATGTGCAGACTCCACACAGACAGTGATCCAAGCCGGAATCGAACCTGGGACCCTGGAGCTGTGAAGCCATTGTGCTATCCACAATGTTACCGTGCTCAATATGATTCAAGCATTATCTCAGATCATGCACTTTGGCAGGAAAAATAAATGAACTGATTATTATTTAAATGGAAAAAGACTGCAGAAATCTACAGCACAGAGGAATTTGGAGGGGTCCTCGTACATAAATCACAAAATGGTAGCATGCAAGTTAAGCAGGTAATAGGGAAGGCAAATGGACTGTTAGCCTTCATTTCAAAGGGAATGGAGTATAAATGGAGTTGGGAAGTTTTGCTAAAACTATACACGGCTCTAGTTAGACCACAGCTGGAATACTGTGAACAGTTTTGGTTCCCCTATCGAAGGAAAGATACACTGGTATTGGAGGCAGTCCAGAGAAGGTTCACTCGGTTGATCCCGGGTATGGAAGGATTTTCTCACGAGGAGAAATTGAGTAGGTTGGGCCTTATTGAGACATATTGGATTCTCTGTTAGGATCGATGCTGAGAGGATGTTTCCTCTTGTGGGAGAGTCTAGGTCCAGAGGGAATAATCTCAGAGTAAGGGGCTCACCCATTTCATACAGAGATGAGGAGGGATGTCTTCTCTCAGAGGGTAGTGAACCAGTAGAGTTCTTTACCGTAAAGAGCTGTAGAGGCTGGGGTGTGGAATTGATGGGGAGAAGGTGGGAAAATGGAGTTGAGGATTATCATAGCAGATCAGTCATGGACTCATTGAATGGCAGAGCAGATTTGATGGGCCAAATGGCCTACAGTTGTTAGATCACTGTTAACCATTAAAAGCATTAAGAGATATGCAGAATTATTACTGAATGGTGGAATGAGCTGAAGGGATTAAAATGGGTTCCCCCCCCTGTTTCTGCCATGTTCCACTATGCTTCTGCCCAACTTTTTTCTTTATTTACCCATATCTCAGTGATCCCTCAAGGCTGGGAAGCCTGATTCTCATTGTACCCAGCAATCAGTCTGAAGCCCTTGCCCTAACACCAAAGGGGCTGTTTAACAGTGTTAGTCATCGTGATACTGTGCTGGTGATACTATTTTGAGGGGCTTGCTGGAAGTGGGGTAACAGAATTCATTTGTTAATTCTCAATTCTGCCATCAGCAACAGGGTGTTCAGATATCTGTTAGATCTGCTTCATCCAGGAATGTGTTCTTCTAATTCCTTTTGAAGCTGAAGAGATTGAAGCCAGTTAACACTGACGTGTTCTGAATATCGCTGGCACACCGCGTATTATTTCTGCAGGCAAGGTATTGCTCGCAGACTGAGTATTAACAGGTAGACGTTACTCAGTAACATTATTTGCTTGAAGTGTATCTTCATGTGGGACTTCTCGCCTTCTGCGAGTACTGTTCCTGTACCCAACATGTCTGGAATAGTTTGATTAGTGCTCTGGGATATTCTGGGTATAGCTAATCTTAGCACATGATACCACAGATGGATAAAACTCCTTCGCACTATTGAATCGTACTGAATAGTTACTTTGCATCAGTCTTCATGCTGGAAGACACCAGTGGGATGCCAGAACTCCAGGAGAAATCGGGGGACAGAGGGGAGTGCAGTGACCATTACTAAGGAGAAGGTTCTGGGGAAACTGAAAGGTCTGAAGGTGGATAAATCACCTGGATGGACTACACCCCAGGGTTCTAAAAGAAATAGCTGAGGAGATTGTGGAGGCATTGGCGGTGATCTTTCAGGAATCACTGGAGGCAGGAAGGGTCCAAGAGGACTGGAAAGTGGCTAATGTAACACCACTGTTTAAGAAGGAAGGGAGGTAATGATGGGAAATTATAGGCCGGTTAGCTTGACTTCGGTCATTGGTATGATTTTAGAGTCTGTTATTAAAGGTGAGATTGCGGAGTACTTGGAAGTGCATTGGTAAAATAGGACTGAGTCAGCACGGCTTCATCAAGGGGAGGTCATGTCTGATAAATCTGTTGGCGTTCTTTGAGGAGGTAACAAGGAAGTTAGACAAAGGAGAACCAGTGGACCTAGTTTATTTAGATTTCCAGAAGGCCTTTAACAAGGTGCCGCATAGGAGACTGTTAAATAAGTTAAAAGCCCATGGTGTTAAGGGTAAGATCCTGGCATGGATAGAGGATTGGCTGATTGGCAGAAGGCAGAGAGTGGGGATAAAGGGGTCTTTTTCAGAATGGCAGCCGGTGACTAGTGGTGTGCCTCAGGGCTCTGTGCTGGGACCACAACTTTTCACGATATACATTAATGATCTGGAAGAAGGAACTGAAGGCACTGTTGCTAAGTTTGCAGATGATACAAAGATATGCAGAGGGACAGGTAGTATTGAGGAAGCAAGGGGGCTGCAGAAGGACTTGGACAAGCTAGGAGAGTGAGCAATGAAGTGGCAGATGAAATACAATGTGGAAAAGTGTACGGTTATGCACTTTGGAAGGAGGAATCTAGGCAAAGACTATTTTCTAAATGGGGAAATGCTTAGGAAATCAGAAGCACAGAGGGACTTGGGAGTCCTTGTTCACAATTCTCTTAAGGTTAACGTGCAGGTTCAGTCGGCAGGTAAGAAGGCAAATGCAATGTTAGCATTCATGTCAAGAGGGCTAGAATACAAGACCAGGGATGTACTTCTGAGGCTGTATAAGGCTCTGGTCAGACCCCATTTGGAGTATTGTGAGCAGTTTTGTGCCCTGTATCTAAGGAAGGATGTGCTGGCCTTGGAAAGAGTCCAGAGGAGGTTCACAAGAAAGATCCCTGGAATGAAGAGCTTGTCGTATGGGAAACGTTTGAGGACTCTGGGTCTGCACTCGTTGGAATTTAGAAGTATGAGGGGAGAACTCATTGAAACATACAGGATACTGCGAGGTCTGGATAGAGTGGACGTGGAGAAGATGTTTGAAAATGAAGATCACTTATTGTCACAAGTAGGCTTCAAACGAAGTTACTGTGAAAAGCCCCTGGTTGCCACATTCCTGCGACTGTTCAGAGAGGCTGGTACGGGAATTGAACCCGTGCTGCTGGCCTGCCAGGTCTGCTTTAAAAGCCAGCTATTTAGCCCTGTGCTAAACCAGCCCCCTGTTCCCACTTGTAAGAAAAACTAGAACCAGAGGACACCGTCTCAGACTAAAGGGACGATCCTTTAAAACAGAGATGAGGAGTAATCTCTTCAGCTAGTGGGTGGTGAATCTGTAGAACTCTTTGCCGCAGAAGGGGGTGGAAACCAAATCACTGAGTGTCTTTAAGACAGAGATAGATAGGTTCTTGATTAATAAGGGGACCATGGGTTATGGGGAGAAAGCAGGAGAATGGGGATGAGAAAAACATCAGCCATGATTGAATGGCGGAGCAGACTCGATGGGCCAAGTGGCCTAATTCTGCTCCTGTGTCCTATGGTCTTTTGGGTCAAATCAATTCTCAAAGAGAATTCTCAACAGAGTTTCGGAAACTGTAAAAGGGGGGCTGGTGGGTGTAAGGGGTGGAAGGAACTCTTCACATAAAGGGGCATGGAATGTTTGAGGTGCCTCTCCCTCTCTCCTTCCATCACTTTGCTGATGATGGAGAGCAGACTGATAGGGCGGTAATTGGCTGGGTTGGATTTGTCCTGTTTTTTGTGTACAGGACACGCCTGGGTAATTATCCACATTGCTGGGTAGATGCCAGTGTTGTAGCTGTACTGGAACAGCTTGGCTAGGGGTGCGGTAAGATCTGGAGCACAAGTCTTCAGTACTATCGCCGGGATATTGTCAGGGCCCATCGCCTTTGCAGCATCCAGTACCTTCAGCCGTTTCGTGATATCACGCGGGGTAAATCGTATTGGCTGAAGACTGACATCTTTGATGCAGGGGCCTTCTGGAGGAGACGGAGATGGATCATCCACTCGGCACTTCTGGCTGAAGATTGTTGCGAAAACCTCAGCCTTGTCTTTTGCACATATGTGCTGGGCTCCTCCATTATTGAGGATGGGGATCCGCCTCCTCCAGTGAGTTGTTTAATTGTCCACCACCATTCAGGGCTGGACGTGGCAGGACTGCAGAGCTTAGATCTGATGGGTTTGTTGTGGAATTGCTGAGCTCTGTTACTTGCTGCTTATGCTGTTTGACACACAAGTAGTCCTGTGTTGTAGCTTCAACAGGTGACACCTCATTTTTCGGTTTGCCTGAAGTTGCTCCTGGCATGCTGTCCTACACTCTTCATTCAACCTGTGTTGATCCCCTGGCTTGGTGGTAATGGTAGAGTGGGGGATAGGCCGGGCCATGAGGTTACAGAATGTGGTTGAATACAAGCCTGCTGCTGATGATGGCCCACAGATGCTCAGTCTTGAGTTGAGAGATCTGTTCGAAGTCTATCCCATTTAGCACGGCGGAAGGGTGGCACGGTAGCATTGTGATTAGCACAATTGCTTCACAGCTCCAGGGTCCCAGGTTCGATTCCGGCTTGGGTCACTGTCTGTGCGGAGTCTGCACATCCTCCCCGTGTGTGCGTGGGTTTCCTCCGGGTGCTCCGGTTTCCTCCCACAGTCCAAAGATGTGCAGGTTAGGTGGATTGGCCATGCTAAATTGCCCTTAGTGTCCAAAATTACCCTTAGTGTTGGGTGGGGTTACTGGGTTATGGGAATAGGGTGGAGGTGTTGACCTCGGGTAGGGTGCTCTTTCTAAGAGCCAGTGCAGACTCGATGGGCCGAGTGGCCTCCTTCTGCACTGTAAATTCTATGATCTAAGTGCCACACAACACGATGGAAAGTATCCTCAATGTGAAATCAGGACTCTGTCTCCACAAGGACTGTGCCGTGGTCACTGATACCAATACTATCACAGACAGATGCATCTGCAGCAGGCAGATTGATGATGATGATGAGGTCAAGTATGTTTTCCCCTATTGTTGGTTCCCTGCCTACCTGCTGCAGTCCCAGTCTATCAGCTATGTCCTTTAGGACCCGGCCAGCTCGGTCTGTGGTGGTACTACCGGGCCGCTCTGGGTCATGGACATTGAAGTCCCCCACACAGAGTATATTCTGCGCCCTTGCCAACCTCGGTGCTTCCTCCAAGTGGTGCTCAACATGGAGGATTACTGATTCACCAGCTGATGGTGGCCGGTATGTGGTAATCCTTGCCGATGTTTAACTTGAAGCCAGGAGACTTCATGGAGTCCAGAGTCGATATTGAGGACTCCCAGAGCAACTCCCTGCCGACTGTATCCCACTGTGCCACCCTCCCCAGGGCAACTCCCTGCCGACTGTATCCCACTGTGCCACCCACCCCAGGGCGACTCCCTGCCGACTGTATCCCACTGTGCCACTACCGCAGGGCAACTCCCTTCCGACTGTATCCCACTGTGCCACCCACCCCAGGGCAACTCCCTGCCGACTGTATCCCACTGTGCCACCCACCCCAGGGCAACTCCCTGCCGACTGTATCCCACTGTGCCACCCACCCCAGGGCAACTCCCTCCCGACTGTATCCCACTCTGCCACTCACCCCAGGGCAACTCCCACCCGACTGTATCCCACTCTGCCACCCACCCCAGGGCAACTCCCTGCCGACTGTATCCCACTGTGCCACCCACCCCAGGGCAACTCCCTGCCGACTGTATCCCACTGTGCCACCCTCCCCAGGGCAACTCCCTGCCGACTGTATCCCACTGTGCCACCCACCCCAGGGCAACTCCCTGCCGACTGTATCCCACTGTGCCACCCACCCCAGGGCAACTCCCTGCCGACTGTATCCCACTCTGCCACCCACCCCAGGGCAACTCCCTGCCGACTGTATCCCACTGTGCCACCCTCCCCAGGGCAACTCCCTCCCGACTGTATCCCACTGTGCCACCCACCCCAGGGCAACTCCCTGCCGACTGTATCCCACTGTGCCACCCACCCCAGGGCAACTCCCTCCTGACTGTATCCCACTGTGCCACCCACCCCAGGGCAACTCCCTCCCGACTGTATCCCACTGTGCCACCCACCCCAGGGCAACTCCCTCCCGACTGTATCCCACTGTGCCACCCACCCCAGGGCAACTCCCTGCCGACTGTATCCCACTGTGCCACCCACCCCAGGGCAACTCCCTCCCGACTGTATCCTACTGTGCCACCCACCCCAGGGCAACTCCCTCCCGACTGTATCCTGCTGTGCCACCCACCCCAGGGCAACTCCCTCCCGACTGTATCCCACTGTGCCACCCCAGGGCAACTCCCTGCCGACTGTATCCCACTGTGCCACCCACCCCAGGGCAACTCCCGCCACATTCCGGCGCCTGTTCGGGGAGGCTGTTACGGGAATCGAATTGTGCTGCTGGCCTGCCTTGGTCTGCCTTCAATGCCAGCGATTTAGCCCAGTGTGCTAAACAGGTAACATTCTATAGAATTCTATAGAATTCACTGGATCAAATCAGGTAACATTCAATAGAATTCACTGGATCAAATCAGGTAACATTCTATGTCATCCACTGGATCAAATCAGGTAACATTCTATGTCATCCACTGGATCAAATCAGGTAACATTCTGTAGAATCCCAATGATTCAAATCAGTTAACATTCTATGAATACACTGGATCAAATCAGGTAACGTTCTATAGAATCCCAATGATTCAAATCAGGTAACATTCCATAGAATCCCAATGATTCAAATCAGTTAACATTACAGTAGTTAGCACTGTGGCTTCACAGCGCCAGGGTCCCAGGTTCGATTCCCGGCTTGGGTCACTGAGCCTGCACATTCTCCCCATGTCTGCTTGGGTTTCCTCTGGGTGCTCCGAGTTTCCTCCCAATAGTCCCAAAAGACGTGCTGTTAGGTAATTTGGACATTCTGAATTCTCCCCCTGTGAACCTGAACAGGTGCCGGAATGTGCCGACGAGGGGCTTTTCACAGTAACATCATTGCAATGTAAGCCTACTTGTGACAATAAAGATTATTATTACTATTATTATTCTATAGATTCCCAATGGATCAAATCAGTTAGCATTCTATAGAATCCAATTATTCAAACCAGTTAACATTCTTAAATCCATTGGATCAAATAAGTTAGCATTCTACAGAATCCCAATGATTCAAACCAGTTAACATTTCATAGAATCAACTGAATTAAAGCAATTAACATTTTATAGGATACCAAATGTATAAAATCAGTTAACATTCTATAGAATCCCAATTGATCAAATCAGTTTATGTTCTATAGAATTCCCAATGGACCAAATCAGTGAACATTCCATAGAATTCCCAATGGACCTAATCAGTTAGCATTCTGTAGATTCTCAATGATTCAAACCAGTTAACATTCTATAGAATCCACTGGATCAAATCAGTTGACATTGAACAGAATCCCAATGATTCAAACCAGTCAACATTCTATAGATTCCCAATGGAACAAATTAGTTAACATTCTATAGCAACCCAATGGTTCAAACCAATTAACTTCTCTAGAATCCCAACAGATCAAACCAATTAACAATCTACAGATTCCCAATGGAACAAATCAGTTGACATTCTGTAGAATCCACTGGATCAACTAGTTAACATTCTATAGAATTCCAATGATTCAAATCTATTAACATTATGTAGAATCAACTGGACAAAACCAGTTAATATTATATAGGATCCCAAATGGATCCAATCAGTTAATGTTCTGTCGGATCCCAATGGACCAAATCAGTTAGCATTCTATAGAGGTCCCAATGGACCAAATCAGTTAGCATTCTATAGAGGTCCCAATGGACCAAATCAGTTAGCATTCTATAGAGGTCCCAATGGACCAAATCAGTTAGCATTCTATAGAGGTCCCAATGGACCAAATCAGTTAGCATTCTATAGAGGTCCCAATGGACCAAATCAGTTAGCATTCTGTAGAGGTCCCAATGGACCAAATCAGTTAGCATTCTATAGAGGTCCCAATGGACAAAATCAGTTAGCATTCTATAGAGGTCCCAGTGGACCAAATCAGTTAGCATTCTGTAGATTCTCAATGGTTCAAACCAGTTAACATTCTATAGAATCTACTGAATCAACCAGTTAACATTCTATAGAATCCACTGAATCAACCAGTTAACATTCTATAGAATTACAATGATTCAAACCAGTTAACATTCTATAGAATCCACTGGATCAACCAGTTAACATTCTATAGAATTACAATGATTCAAACCAGTTAACATTCTATAGAATTACAACGATTCAAACCAGTTGACATTCTACAGATTCCCAATGGATCAAAACAGTTGACATTCTATAGAATCCCAATGATTCAAACCAGTTAACATTCTGTAGAATTATCTGGATCAACCAGTTAACATTCTGTGGAATTCCAATGATTCAAACTATTAATATTCAATAGAATTAACTGGATAAAACCAGATAATATTTGATAGGTTCCCAAATGGATCAAATCAGTTAACTTTCTATAAGTGCGCAATGGACCAATGATTCATATCAGTTAATATCCTATAGATTTCTAATTTTCAAATCAATTAATATTCTGTAGGTTTCCAATGATTCAAATTAGTTAACATTCTATAGATTTGCAATGATTCAAATCAGTTCACGTTCTATAGAATCCCAATGATTTAAGGGAGTTAACAAAATCAGTTAACAGTCTTTAGAATCCAAATGGTTCAAATCAGTTGACATTCTTTCGAATCAACTGGGTCAAACCAGTTAATATTTTATAGGATCCCCAAATAGATCACATCAGTTAACAATCAATAATTCCCAATGGTTTAATTAGTTAACATTCCATGAAACCAATTGGATTAAACCAGTTAGTATTCTAAAGGATCCCAATGGATCAAATCAATTAACATTCTATTGAATCCACTGGATCAAACTGGATAACATTCTATAGACTCCCAATGTACCAAATCAGTTCACATTCTATAGATGTCCAATGAATAAACAGTCAACATTCACCCAGGATCCCACTGGATTCACTCAGTTAACATTCTGTAAAATCCAACAGATCACCAGTTTACATTATGTAGATCCCCATGGATCAAATCGGTTTCTATAGATTCCCAATGATCAAACTAATTAACAGTCTGTAGATTCCCAATGGACTGAATTAGTTACATCCTATAGAATCCCAATTGGACTGAATCAGTTAACATTCAATTGAATCCCAATGATCAAACCAGATTTTATATATTCCCAATTGATCAAACCAACTAATAAACTGTAGATTCCCAATGGACTGGATCAGTTAACATCCTACGGATCCACCCCCCCCCCCCCCCCACCACCACACACAACAGTATAAACCTGACCCTATTTCCAGTTCTATAACAAAGAGTCATCCAGACTCCAAACGTTAGCTCCCTTCTCTCTCCATAGATGCTCTCAGACCTACTGAGATTGTCCAGTATTTTCTAGTTTTGTTTCAGATTCCAGCATCAGCAGTAGTTTGCTTTACCATATAGATTCTCAATGAACAAAATCAATTAACATCCTATAGATTCCCAATGGATCAAATCAGTTCACACTCTCTAGACTCCCAACGGATCGAATAAATCAACATTCTATAGAATTCCAATAAATAAAATCATTTGACATTTTATAGAATCCCAATATGTCAAATCAGTTAACATTCTGGGCTCTCAATGGTCAAACCATATAGATTTCTGATGGTCAAACCAGTTTCTATAGATTCCCAATGGATCAAACCACTTAACATCCAATAGATTCTCAATGGATCAAGCCAGTTTTCAACTTGATTCCCAGTGGATCAGATCAATTAATATCCTATACATTCCCAATTGATCAAACAGTTACATCGTATAGATTCGCATTGAATCAAACCAGTTAAGATTCTATAGAATCCCAGGGGATTGAATCAGTTATAATTGCATAGACCACTAATGGGCCAGAACAATTGTCATTCTGTTGAATCTCAGAAGACACTTCGGTATCTTAATGGGCTGAATAAAAATCAGTGGAAATGCGGGTCAGGCCTGGGTTAAATTTAGCTGAAAAAATTGCTTTCAACGTTTTGTCCAGTGGCCTGAGAACGAATGACACTTTCATGTGCCTTGGCACCAGGCTGCACTTGAGAGAGTGGCTTCCTTCTCCTCATGTTGCTCAACCCTTGGGCACGACCCCCACCACAGGGATTGGGGAATACGTTTCCCTTTTATTTATTCATCCACGGATGTGGGCAGCACCGGCTAGGCCCAGCATTTATATCCATCCTAATTGCCCTCGAGGAGGTCATGGTGAGCTGCCTTCTTGAATCGCAGCAGTCAGACATTGTGGGGGTATAGACACAGCCGAGTGTCTCCACATTTCTGAGGACATTTGGGAGTCAGCCATATTGCTGTGGGTTTGGAGTCACAGAGTCGCAGGCCGGGTAACGATGGCAGATTTCCTTCCCACTCCTGGCCAGATGGTTATTTTAACAACAATCAACACCATTTTCTTGGTCACCATTTACTGAAGCAACGTTTATACCAGGTTTGAATTTAAACTCCTCCACCCTGTGTCAGGCTGGGATGCCAATCCGAGCAGGCCCCCTCGGCCCTCTCGCACATTGAGGCGGCCGCCCCCTCGGCCCTCTCGGCACATTGAGGCGGCCCGCCCTCATCGGCCCTCTCGGCACATTGAGGCGGCCGCCCCTCGGCCCTCTCGGCACATTGAGGCGGCCGCCCTCATCGGCCCTCTCGGCACATTGAGGCGGCCGCCCTCTCGTCGCCCTCTCGGCACTTGAGGCGCCGCCCTCTTCGGCCCTCTCGGCCCTCTCGGCCCTCTCGGCACATTGAGGCGGCCGCCCTCTCGCACATTGAGGCAGCCGCCCTGGCCATCGGATGATATTGTGGCTGATCCGATGTGATAATCCTCAACTCCCACTTTCCTGCCTTATTACCAGAACCCTCAATTCCCTTGCCGATTAAAAATCTGCCGAGATCAGCCTTTGGGCAGATAGATTTCTTGTTGGCAAAGACATGAAGAGATCCAGGGACAGTGCAGGAGTTAGCTGAGATCAGGTTTAGTGGGGGTTTAGCAGGCTCAAGTGAGCAGCATGGTAGCACAATGGTTGGCACTGCTGTCTCACATGCCAGGGACCTGGGTTTTATTACGGGTTTGGATGATTGCGTAGAGTGTGCACATTCTCCCCGTGTCTGTGTGGGATTCCTCCGGATGCTCCGGTTTCCTCTCAGAGTCCAAAGATATGCAGGTTAGGTGGATTGGCCATGATCAATTGTCCTTTAGTGTCCAAAGGTTAGGTAGGATTATGGGGATACAGCAAGGGCGAGAGCCTAGGTGGGTGACCTTTTAAAGGTTCAGTGTAGACTTGATGGCCGAATGGCCTCCTTCTGCACTGAATGGCCCACTCTAGCTCCTATGGTCTCGGCTGGTTACCGGTTGGCTCTCTGTGGGATCCTGCTGTGCACAAAGTGGCTCTCACGGCACCTGCATAAGAGTGACTTCTGCAACCAGAACACTTCATTATCAGAGATGTATCAACATATAAATGTACACCAGGCCAGCAGGCAATATCCTTCTAGCCAACAGACTGAATACTCATGTCTGCAAATGGCTCCTTCATCTGCCTGATAAATTATGGAGATGGTGCTGAATTATGTACGAGTTTGATTTGGATCAGGGCACTGAGGAGAGGCGTGTTAATGTCACATTTCACGGCAGCTTTCTCAGAGGTCTCATCCCACAGGGGCAGCTGACCAAAGACGCAGTGCAGCAAGTGGGATGCCCCAGGCAGCGGGAGAAGGTTCAGGGTGTGGGGTGGCGGGGGTTTCCCCTTGTCCACCTACATCCGGATTCCTTCCCCAGGATACTTTCAGCTCCAGTCTCGCCCACCTCCACTGTGCTCCTAACCAGTCTCTCCCGTCTACCACCTTCTGTAAACATTCACCTCGTCAGTTTCAGCCTCGATTCACACCCAGCCTCGTTCACCCATCACCCCCCTGCTCCTGCAGTGTTACTGTCTCCAAGGTCAGCAAGGCCTCCATTTTAATAATCTCATCGCCATCACTTCTCTGTAACCTCCTCCAACCCCTAAAATTCTCCCTAGCTGTGTAAACCTCTCCGGCCCCTAAACCCTCCTATCTCTGTCCCTTCTCCAGCCCTAAACCCCTCCCTATCTCTGTAACCCCCTCCAGCCCCTACAACCCTCCCTATCTCTGTCACCTCCTCCAACCCCTAAATTCTCCCTATCTGTGTAAACCTCTCCGGCCCCTAAACCCTCCCTATCTCTGCCACCTCCTCCAGCCCCTAAACCCCTCCCTATCTCTGTAACCCCCTCCAGCCCCTACAACCCTCCTATCTCTGTCACCTCCTCCACCCCTAAAATTCTCCCTATCTGTGTAAACCTCTCCGGCCCCTACAACCCTCCTATCTCTGTCACCTCCTCCAGCCCCTAAAACTATCCCTATTGCTGAAACCTCCTCCAGCCCCTACAACCCTTCCTATCTCTGTAACCTCCTCCAGCCCTAAACTCCTCCCCATCTCTGTAACCCCCCTCCAGCCCTAAACCCCTCCCTATCTCCGTAACCTCATCCAGCCCCTACAACCCTCCCTATCTCTGTCACCTCCTCCAGCCCCTAAAACTATCCCTATCTGTGTAAACCTCCGGCCCCTAAGCCCTCCCTATCTCTGTCACCTCCTCCAGCCCCTAACCTCCTCCATATCTCTGTAACCCCCTCCAGCCCCTACAACCCTCCCCATCTCTGTAACCTCCTCCAGCCCCTAAAACTCTCCCTATCTCTGTAACCCCCTCCAGCCCTCCCTATCTCCGTAACCTCCTCCAACCCCTAAACTCCTCTCCCTATCTCTGTAACCTCCTCCAGACCCTAAACCCCTCCCTATCTCTGTCACCTCCTCCAGCCCCTACAACCCTATCTGTAACATCCTGCAGCCCCTAAACTCCTCTCTATCTCTGTAACCTCCTCCAGCCCCTACAACCCTCCCCATCTCTGTAACCTCCGCCAGACCCTAAACCACTCCCTATCTCTGTAACCTCCTCCAACCCCTAAACCCCTCCCTATCTCTGTAACCTCCTCCAACCCCTAAAACTCTCCCTATCGTGTAAACCCTCCGGCCCCTAAACCCTCCCAATCTCTGTAACCTCCTCCAGCCCCTAAACTCCTCCCTATCTCTGTAACCTCCTCCAGCCCCTAAACCCCTCCCTATCTCTGTCAGCTCCCCAGCCCCCACAACCTTCCCAATTTCTGTAACCTCCTCCAGCCCCTACAACCCTCCCTATCTCTGTAACCTCCTCCAGCCCCTAAACCCCTCCCCATCTCTGTAATCTCCGCCAGCCCCTACAACCCTCCCTATCTCTGTAACCTCCTCCAGCCCCTAAACCCCTCCCTATCTCTGTAATCTCCTCCAGCCCCTACAACTCTCCCTATCTCTGTAACCTCCTCCAGCCCCTAACCCCTCCCTATCTCTGTAATCTCCTCCAGCCCCTAAACCCCTCCCCATCTCTGTACCGTCCTCCAGCCCCTACAACCCTCCCTATCTCTGTAACCTCCTCCAGCCCCTACACCCCTCCCTATCTCTGTAATCTCCTCCAGCCCCAACAACCCTCCCTATCGCTGTAACCTCCTCCAGCCCCTAACCCGCCCTATCTCTGTAATCTCCTCCGCCCCTACAACCCTCCCTATCTCTGTAACCTCCTCCAGCCCCTGAACCCCTCCCTATCTCTGTAACCTCCTCCAACCTCGACAACCCTCACTATATTTTTATCTTCACAGATCCAGGGTCCCAGTTCATTCCCCGTTGGATCACTGTCTGTGCGGTCTGCACGTTCTCCCCGTGTCTGCGTGGGTTTCCTCCGGGTACTCCGTTTCCTCCCACTGTCCAAGACGTGCGGGTCTGGTGATTGCCCATGATATATTGCCCTTAGTGTCCAAAAATGAGGTTGGGTTACTGGGTTACGGGGATAGGGTAGAAGTGAGGGCTTAAGTGG
>NC_052157.1:95982933-96034161 GCF_902713615.1 Scyliorhinus canicula
ACTGAGGGAGTGGGATATCAGACTGGGGAAGTGGGATATCAGACTGAGGGAATCGGATATCAGACTGCGGAGTGGGATATCAGACTGAGGGAGTGGGATATCCGACTGGGGGAGTGGGATATCAGACTGAGGGAGTGGAATATCAGACTGAGGGAGTGCGATATCAGACTGAGGGAGTGGGATATCCGACTGGGGGAGTGGGATATCAGACTGAGGGAGTGGAATATCAGACTGAGGGAATGGGATATCAGACTGGGGGAGTGGGATATCAGACTGAGGGAGTGGGATATCAGACTGAGGGAGTGGAATATCAGACTGAGGGAATGGGATATCAGACTGAGGGAGTGGGATATCCGACTGGGGGAGTGGGATATCCGACTGGGGGAGTGGGATATCAGACTGAGGGAGTGGGATATCAGACTGAGGGAGTGGAATATCAGACTGAGGGAATGGGATATCAGACTGAGGGAGTGGGATATCAGATTCATGTAGTTGGATATCAGACTGGCGGAGTAGGATATCAGAATGAGGGGGTGGGGTATCAGACTGGGCGAGTGGGATATCTGACTGGGGGAGTGGGATATCAACCTGAGAGAGTGGGATATCGGTCTGTGGGAGTGGGATATCACACTGGGGTACTGGGATATCAGAATGATGGAGTGGGATATCAGTCTGAGAGAGTGGGATATCAGTCTGAGAGAGTGGGATATCAGATTCATGCAGTTGGATATCAGACTGGCGGAGTAGGATATCAGACTGAGGGTGTGGGATATCAGGCGGGGAGAGTGAATATCAGACTGAGCAGAGGGATGTCAGACCGAGGGAATGGGATATCAGACTGAGGGAGAGGGATATCAGACTGGGGGAGTGGGATATCAGTCTGGGGGTGTGGGATATCAGGCGGGGAGAGTGAATATCAGACTGAGCAGAGGGATGTCAGACCGAGGGAATGGGATGTCAGACTGTGGCAGTGGGATATCTGACTAGGGCAGTGGCATATCACACTCAGGGATCGGGATATCAGACTGAGGGAGTGGGATATCAGATACATCTAGTTGGATATCAGACTGGGGGAGTAGGATATTAGACTGGGGGAGTGGGATATCTGTCTGGGGCAGTTGGATATCAAACTGAGGGATTGGGATGTCATACCGCGGGAGTGGGTTATCAGAATCAGGGATCGGGATATCAGACTGAGGGAGTGGGATATCAGACTGGGGTATAGGATATCAGAATGAGGGAGTGGGATATCACACTCGGGGATCGGGATATCAGACTGGGCGAGTGGCATATGAGACTGAGGGAGTGGGATATCAGACTGAGGGAGTGGGATATCAGACTGAGGGAGTGGGATATCAGACTGAGGGAGTGGGATATCAGACTTAGGAAGTGGAACAGCAGACTGGGGGAGCGGGATATCCGACTGGGGGTTAGGTTCATCAGACTGAGGGAGTGGGATATCAGACTGTGGGAGTGGAAAATCAGACTGAGGGAGTGGGATATCAGACTGTGGGAGTGGGATATCAGACTGAGGGAGTGGGATATCAGACTAGGGGAGTGGGATATCAGACAGGGGGTGTGGGATATCAGACTGAGGGAGTGGGATATCAGACTGTGGGAGTGGGATATCAGACAGGGGGAGTGGAATATCAAACTGAGGGAGTGGAATATCAGACTGAGGGAGTGGGATATCAGACTGAGGGAGTGGGATATCAGACTGAGGGAGTGGGATATCAGACTGAGGGAGTGAGATATCAGACTGAGGGAGTGGGATATCAGACTGTGGGAGTGGGATATCAGACTGAGGGAGTGGGATATCAGACTGTGGGAGTGGGATATCAGACTAAGGGCGTGGGATATCAGTCTGGTGTAATGAGATATCAGACTGAGGGAGTGTGATATCAGGCTCAGGGAGAGGGATATCAGACTCAGGGAGTGGGATATCAGTCTGGGGGAGTGAGACATCGGACTGGGGGAGTGGGATATCAGACTGAGGGAGTGGGATATGAGTCTGGGGTAGTGAGATATCAGACTCAGGGAGTGGGATATCCGACTGAGGGAGTTGGATATCAGACTGAGGTAGTGGGATTTCAGATTGTGGGAGTGGGATATCAGCCTGAGGGTGTGGGATATCAGACTGAGGGAGTGGGATATCACATTGGCGGAGTGGAATATCAGTCTGAGTTTGTGGCATATCAGACTGGGAGTGGGATATCAGTCTTAGGGAGTGGGATATCAGACTGGGGCAGTCGGATATCAGACTGAGGGATTGGGATGTCAGACCGAGGGAGTGGGATATCAGACTGGGAGTGGGATATCAGTCTGAGGGAGTGGAATATCAGACTGGGGCAGTGGGATATCAGACTGAGGGATTGGGATGTCAGACCGAGGGAGTGGGATATCAGACTCGGGGATCGGGATATCAGTCTGAGAGAGTGGGATGTCAGATTCATGTAGTTGGATATCAGACTAGCGGAGTGGGATATCAGAATGAGGGAGTGGGGTATCAGACTGGGGGAGTGGGATATCAGACTGGGGGAGTGGGATATCAGTCTGGGGTAGTGAGATATCAGACTCAGGGAGTGGGACATCCGACTGAGGGAGTTGGATATCAGACTGAGGTAGTGCGATATCAGATTGTGGGAGTGGGATATCAGACTGTGGAAGTGTGATATTAGACTGAGGGAGTGGGATATCAGACTGAGGGAGTGGGATATCAGACTGTGGAAGTGTGATATTAGACTGAGGGAGTGGGGTATCAGACTGAGGGAGTGGGATATCAGACTGAGGTAGTGCGATATCAGATTGTGGGAGTGGGATATCAGACTGTGGAAGTGTGATATTAGACTGAGGGAGTGGGGTATCAGACTGAGGGAGTGGGATATCAGACTGAGGGAGTGGGATATCAGACTGTGGGAGCGGGATGTCTGGCGAGGAGTGGGATATCAGACTGAGGGAGTGGGATATCAGACTACGAGTGGGATATTAGACTGTGAGTGGGGAATCAGACTATGCCCTGTACTACAGGTACGGGGGTAGATCCCTGCCTGCTGGCTCCGCCCAGTAGGCGGAGTATAAATGTGTGGGCTCACCAAGCTGCAGCCATTTTGGCAGCAGCTGCGGGAGGCTCCAGGGTCGGAATTCTCCCACAGGGAGACAAAGTTCTGATGCCGGAGTGAAACCCGTAGTGTTTCACTCTTGCGTCGGGGGCCGCTCCTCGCCCCCTATTCTCCCCCCCACCCCATGGGGCTAGGAGCGGCGACGCGTCAATCTCCCGCGCCGGGCCTTGACACTTGTGTCAAAGCGGCGTGGCCTGAATCACGTGGCCGGCGGCGCCTAAATGACATTACCCGCGCATGCACAGTAGCCATCTTCCCCTCCACTGCCCCGCAAGACATGGAGGATTGATCTTGCGGGGTGGCGGGGGAAAAGAGTGCGTCTTTCAGAGGCGCTGGCCCGACAATCGGTGGGCACCGATCGCGGGCCAGACCCCTCCTGAGCCCGCCCCTGGTCCTCGATGCTACCTCCACAGGCCGCATACGCAGTGGTAGCGCGATATTACACCAGCAGCGACCAGGTGTGGTTGGCGCCGGCGTGATCCGGTTGGATTCGGCAGGCCGCTTGGCCCATCCGGGCCGGAGAATCGCCGCTCGACCAGAGCAGCGATTCTCCGAGCGACCTGTCGCAAAACACGACACGCCGTTTTGTGGGGGGTGGGAGAATCACGTGGGGTGCCAGGATGGCGTGGCGTGATTCCCCCGGCACTCCCGCGATTCTCCCCTTCCAGCCGGAGAATCGCGCCATACATCTCTGCTTAATAAAGCCTCGATTACACTCTACTGTCGTCTCTTCGTAATTGACAGCGCATCAATTTATTACGCAGAGATTTTACAATGATGGATCTCCGCATCAAGCCGGATCGCCTGCAGCTGCACCCTCAAGCAGACAATGCCAAGTCAGCCTTCGCACATTGGCTAGCTTGCTTTGAAGCTTACATTGGATCTGCGACAGAACCACCCACAGAGGCACAGAAGCTCCAGATCCTGTACACGCTGCTGAGCTCAGACATCTTCTCCCTCATCCGGGACGCACCGACCTACGCTGAGGCCATTGCGCTACTGAAGGAGAACTGCAAGCAGCAGACCAACAAAATCTACGCCAGGCACCTCTTCTCCCCGCGGTGAGTCTGTGGAAGGTTTCTGGCGGGCCCTGAAACTCCGAGTGAGAGACTGCGATTGCCAGGCCGTTTCAGCAGCTGAACATTCGGACCTACTACTTGGATTGGATTGGATTGGATTTGTTTATTGTCACATGTACCGAGGTACAGTGAAAAGTATTTTTCTGCAAGCAGCTCAACAGATCATTCAGTACATGGAAGGAATGGGAATTAAACAAAATTCAAGAAAATACATGAGAATACATAATAGGGCAACAAAAGATATACAATATATTATATAATGCTTATATACATTGGCTTATATACAATGCTTATATTATATGCATTGGCATCGGTTGAAGCATACAGGGTGTAGTGTTAATGAGGTCAGTCAATAAGAGGGTCATTTAGGAGTCTGGTGACAGTGGGGAAGAAGCTGTTTTTGTGTCTGTTCGTGCGTGTTCTCAGACTTCTGTATCTCCTGCCCGGTGGAAGAAGTTGGAAAAGTGAGTAAGCCGGGTGGGAGGGATCCTTGATTATGCTGCCCGCTTTCCCCTGGCAGCGGGAGGTGTAGATGGAGTCCATGGATGGGAGGCAGGTTCATGTGATGGACTGGGCGGTATTCACGACTCTCTGAAGTTCCTTGCGGTCCTGGGCCGAGCAGTTGCCATACCAGGCTGTGATGCAGCCCGATAGGATGCTTTCTATAGTGCATCTGTAAAAGTTGGTAAGGGTTAATGTGGACATGCTGAATTTCCTTAGTTTCCTGAGGAAGTATAGGTGCTGTTGTGCTTTTTGGTGATAGCGTCGACGTGAGTGGAGCAGGACAGATCTTTGGTGATGTGCACCCCTAGGAATTTGAAACTGCTAACCATCTCCACCTCGGCCCCGTTGATGCTGACAGGGGTGTGTACAGTACTTTGCTTCCTGAAGTCGATGATCAGCTCTTTAGTTTTGCTGGCATTGAGGGAGAGATTGTTGTCATTACACCACTCCACTAGGTTCTCTATCTGCCTCCTGTATTCTGACTCGTCGTTATTCAAGATCCGGCCCACTATGGTCGAATCGTCAGCAAACTTGTAGATGGAGTTGGAACCAAGTTTTGCCACGCAGTCGTGTGTGTACAGGGAGTAGAGTAGGGGGCTAAGTACGCAGCCTTGTGGGGCACCGGTATTGAGGAGTATTGTGGAGGAGGTGTTGGTGTTCATTCTTACTGATTGTAGTCTGTTGGTCAGAAAATGGAGGATCCAGTTGCAGAGTGGAGAGGCAAGTCCTCGGTTTTGGAGCTTTGATATGAGTTTAGCTGGGATTATGGTGTTGAAGGCGGAGCTGTAGTCAATAAATAGGAGTCTGATGGAGGAGTCCTTGTTTTCGAGATGCTCTAGGGATGAGTGTAGGGCCAGGGAAATGGCGTCTGATGTGGACCGGTTGCGACGGTATGCGAATTGAAGTGGATCAAGGCGTTCTGGGAGTATGGAGGTGATGCGCTTCATGACCAACCTCTCGAAGCACTTCATTACAACTGAAGTCAGGGCCACCGGGCGGTAGTCATTGAGGCATGTTGCCTGGTTCTTCTTTGGTACCAGTATGATGGTGGTCTTCTTGAAGCAGGTGGGGACCTCGGAGTGGAGTAGGGATAGGTTAAAGATGTCTGTGAATACCTCTGCCAGCTGGTCTGCGCAGGCTCTGAGTGCACGACCAGGGATCCCGTCTGGGCCCGTCGCCTTCCGTGGGTTCACTTTCAGGAAGGCCGATCTGACTTCGGAAACTGTGATGGTGGGTTTGGGTGAATTATGGGCTGCTGGGGCACTCGACAGCGGATTGATGGTTACGTGCTCAAACCGAGCATAGAATGCATTGACTTCATCGGGGAGGGGTGCGCTGCTGCCAGAGATACTGCTCGGCTTCGCTTTGTAGCCCGTTATGTTGTTTAGTCCTTGCCACAACCGCTGAGAGTCTGTCTGTGACTCTAGCTTAGTTTGATATTCTCTCTTGGCATCTCGGATGGCTTTGCGGAGGTCTACCTGGATTTCTTGTATAGGACAGGGTCGTCTGCCTTGAACGCCTCAGATCTGTCCTTCAGTAGGGAGTCAATCTCGCGGTTGAGCCATGGTTTCCAGTTGGGGAACGTACGTACTGCTTTCTTTGGCACGCAGTCGTCCACACATTTGCTGATGAAGTCTGTGACGGTGGTGGCGCACTCATTTAAGTTAGTCGCTGAGTTCTTAAATATGGACCAGTCCACTGTCTCTAAGCAGTCACGTAAGAGCTCTTCTGTCTCCTCAGACCAGCACTGCACAACCTTCTTAGCTGGAATCTCCCGCTTGAGTTTCTGCTTGTAAGCCGGGAGAAGGAGCACAGTCTTATGGTCTGATTTCCCAAAGTGCGGTCGGGGGATGGAACGGTAGGCGCCCTTGATTTTTGAGTAGCAGTGGTCAAGAGTGTTGTCGCCCCTGGTGGGACAGGAGATGTGCTGGTGGAATTTTGGCAGTACACTCTTGAGGTTGGCTTTGTTGAAGTCTCCGATGAACAAGGCCTCCGGGTGTTCTGTCTCAACGAGCCCCCGATGCCCTATCCCGAGGTATATGTGCCAGCGCACAAGTGGACCGACTCCGCATCCTGCACGACGATCTCTGTCACCCAGGGGTCAACAGCTTTTATCACTTCATAAAGGTCCGCAATCTACCCTACTCCATCGAGGAAGTGAGGGCTATCACCAGAGACTGCCAGGTCTGCGCGGAGTGTAAACCGTACTTCTACCGGCCAGAGCGTTCACGCCTGATGAAGGCCTCCAGCCCCTTTGAACGCCTCAGCGTGAACTTCAAAGGGGTCCTTCCCTCCACCGACTGGAACACGTACTTCCTCAACGTGGTCGACGAGTACTCGAGATTCGCCTTCGCCATCCCATGCCCCGACATGACATCTGCCACCGTCATCAAAGCCCTCAACACCATCTTCGCTCTGTTCGGTTTCCCCGCCTTCGTCCACAGCAACCAGGGATCCTCATTAATGAGTGATGAGCTGCATCAGTTCCTGCTCAACAGGGGCATTGCCTCGAGCAGGACGACCAGCTACAACCCCCGGGGAAACGGGCAGGTGGAGCGGGAGAATGGGACGGTCTGGAAGGCCGTCCAGCTGGTCCTACGGTCCAGAAATCTCCCGGCCTCCCGCTGGCAGGAGGTCCTCCCCGACGCCCTTCACTCCATTTGGTCGCTCCTGTGCACTGCTACTAATGAAACTCCCCATGAACAACTCTTTGCCTTCCCCAGCAAGTCCACCTCCGGGGTTTCGCTCGCGACGTGGCTGGCAGCTCCAGGACCTGTCCTCCTCTACAAGCACGTGCGGCTCCAGAAGGCGGACCCGTTGGTTGAGAGGGTACAGCTACTCCATGCAAACCCGCAGTACGCCTACATAGCATACCCTGCCGACCGCCAAGACACAGTCTCCCTCAGGGATCTGGCACCAGCTGGGTCCCCACACCCCCCCCCCCCCCCCCTCTGCTCTGGTGCCATCCTCCCTTCCCCCGGCGTACCCCACCTCAGCCCCCGCTCCAGGACGATCCGCCTTCCCCTTTGTCCCACCCGTGGATGAAGATGAGGTCGACACGCTCCCGGAGTCCCCGACGACCGAACCGACGCCTGAATCAATACCACAACTACGTCGCTCGCAACGACGGACCAAGGCGCCCGACTATCTAAATTTGTAACCTCTTTCTTAACATTTAATCAACCTGTTTGTTTTTAACAAAAACAATCTGTGTAAATAATGTCCACCACCCCGCTGGGCTCTATTTTAACAGGGGGTGAATGTGGTAGTCACCACCGTTGTATTGTGTATACTGCATACGAGGGTATTACGGTAAGGCCCCTGTACTACAGGTACAGGGGTAGATCCCTGCCTGCTGGCTCCGCCCAGTAGGCGGAGTATAAATGTGTGAGCTCTCTGAGCTGCAGCCATTTTGCCAGCTGCTGCGGGAGGCTAAACATCTCTGCTTAATAAAGCCTCGATTACACTACTGTCGTCTCGTCGTAATTGATAGTGCATCAGTCTCATTCTGTCTCTCTCTCATTCCCTCACTCTATCTGTCACTCCCACACTCGCTCTGCCTCTCCCACCTTCTGTCTCACTCTGTCTCTCCCACTTTCTCTGCCTCTCTCTCACCCTCTGTCTATCTCTCTCCCCTTTGATATCAACACCTCTCTCTGTCAGTCTCTCTCACTTGCATGCCAGTCATCCAATCTCTCTCTGCCATTCCCCAACTGTCACTCTCTCTCTCTGTCTGTCTGCCCCTTTTTTCCCTGTCTCTGCCTCTCTCCCTGTTTTTCTCTCTCTCTTTCTCTGTCTCTCTCCTTTCTCCCATCTCTCTCTGCCTCTCTGCCCTGCTGTCTTTTGCTGTGTCTTCCCCTGTTTCTCATTCACCTTTACTCAGTCTCTTTGTCATTCTGTAAGTCTGAGATTCTGTCTATGTAATTCTCTCTCTCTCACTGACTCAATCTCTCTCTCTCTGACTCTCCTTGTCCCTGTAACATCTCTATATCTCTTGATCACCCTATTGTTCACTATTTGTCAATGTGTGTCACTCTGTGTGTGTGCTCACATACTCAGTCTCAATTTCTGTCTCACCATTCATGTTTCTCTCTTCATTTACACTCTCTTTCTCTCTCTCTCTTTGTCAGGTTCACTGCTTGTTGCTATATTTCCCTCCATTTCTGTCATTGTCTGTTTGTCTCTCTCTCCTTTCCCCATCACACGACTCGTTTCATTGACAAGGTCACAGTTTCCGATAAGCAGAATATTTCTGACGCCAGGGCAAAGATTAGGGTTTGATATGATGGAATGTGAGAGAGCGAGGAGCTGAATACCAGAGCATTTTGACCACCGCAGGGGCGCAGGCAGCTGGAGTGATTGGTCAGCTGGACAAGCACAACATTCCGGAATGCAAGCAGAGACAAGTGACAGCCTGGCTGACGTTAGACCCCAGACACTCAAACTGAGCCATTGACATTCAGGCCAAGGGTGGGGCTCTTATCCATGGGCAGAAGAAGGCTTAGAGGAGATTTGATAGAGATGTTGAAGATCATGAGGGGGCTGGACAGAGTATTTTGGGAGAAGCTGTTCCTGCTTGTAAAAGGATCAAGAACGAGAGGGCACAGATAACAACATACAAGCATAGAAAATAGGAACGGTAGGAGGCATTGGAACCTTCGAGCCTGCTCAGCCATTCATTATGATCATGGCTGATTATCCAACTCAAACGTTTACTCCTGATTTTTCCCCATATAATTGGGGATTTATACAGAAACTGGATTACAGGGGATATTATACAGGAGCTGTATCACAGGGGATAATATACAGGAGCTGTATCACAGGGTATATTATACAGGAGCTGGATCACAGGGGATATTATACAGGAGCTGGATCACAGGGGATATTATACAGGAGCTGTATCACAGGGGGTATTATACAGGAGCTGTATCACAGGGGGTATTATACAGGAGCTGTATCACAGGGGGTATTATACAGGAGCTGTATCACAGGGGATATTACACAGGGACTGTGTCACAGGGGATATTATACAGGACCTGTATCACAGGGGGGTATTATACAGGAGCTGTATCACAGGGGATATTATACAGGACCTGTATCACAGGGGGCATTATACAGGACCTGTATCACAGGGGGCATTATACAGGACCTATATCACAGGGGGCATTATACAGGAGCTGTATCACAGGGGATATTATACAGGAGCTGTACCACAGGGGCATTATACAGCAGCTGTATCACAGGGGATGTTATACAGGAGCTGTATCACAGGGGATATTATACAGGAGCTGTATCACAGGTGGTATTATATAGGAGCTGTATCACAAAGGGGTATTATACAGGAGCTGTATCACAGGGGATATTATACAGGGGCTGTATCACAGGGGATATTATACAGGAGCTGTATCACAGGGGCATTATACAGGAGCTGTATCACAGGGGATATTATACAGGAGCTGTATCACAGGGGATATTATACAGGAGCTGTATCACAGGGGCATTATACAGGAGCTGTATCACAGGGGATATTATACAGGAGCTGTATCACAGGGGCATTATACAGGAGCTGTATCACAGGAGGCATTATACAGGAGCTGTATCACAGGGGATATTATACAGGAGCTGTGTCACAGGGGATATTATACAGGAGCTGTCTCACAGGGGATATTATACAGGAGCTGTATCACAGGGGGCATTATACAGGAGCTGTATCACAGGGGATATTATACAGGAGCTGTATCACAGGGGATATTATACAGGAGCTGTATCACAGGGGGCATTATACAGGAGCGGTATCACAGCGGGTATTATACAGGAGCTGTATCACAGGGGATATTATACAGGAGCTGTATCACAGGGGGCATTATACAGGAGCGGTATCACAGCGGGTATTATACAGGAGCTGTATCACAGGGGATATTATACAGGGGCTGTATCACAGGGGATATTATACAGGAGCTGTATCACAGGGGATATTATACAGGAGCTGTATCACAGGGGATATTATACAGGAGCTGTATCACAGCGGGTATTATACAGGAGCTGTATCACAGGGGGTATTATACAGGAGCTGTATCACAGGGGGCATTATACAGGAGCTGTATCACAGGGGATATTATACAGGAGCTGTATCACAGGGGATATTATACAGGAGCTGTATCACAGGGGATATTATACAGGAGCTGTATCACAGGGGATATTATACAGGAGCTGTATCACAGGTGGTATTATACAGGAGCTGTATCACAGGGGATATTATACAGGAGCTGTATCACAGGGGATATTATACAGGAGCTGTATCACAGGAGGTATTATACAGGAGCTGTATCACAGGGGGTATTATACAGGAGCTGTATCACAGGGAATATTATACAGGAGCTGTGAAGAAGGGACTTTAGTTGGCAGATTAGTTGCCTTAATACCCTGTATTCTATCTAACCGTCTGCTTGGCTATATTTCATGGCAATAGGCACTTGGCAAAGCATGATGGATATATATTAGCTTTATTTCAGTCAAGAAGTTCTGCACATTGTTGCTGACAGCAGACAATTGTTATTGCTCGTAGACTACCAATTCAAGGCCTGTTGTTTAACTCTGCTCGCTTTTCTGTCTCTGGGCTTATCAAAGGAATGCCTCGTTTTTCTAAATATTGCTTATTGAACAATATAAAGTACTGCATTGCCTTTGTACAGTGGGGAACAATTCGCAGGACTGTGGTCACTCTAACACCCTCCACGAACTTCGTGTTAAATAAAGGACCTTTGGCGAAAACTCGAAGAGCTGGTATTTGTTCCTCAACAATTGGCGTAGTCGTTGCAGTTTCCCTAATTTAATGAGAATTGAACCCTGAAACGAATCTCTAAACAGGACTCTCTCAGCTGAAAGGGAGGGAGCCATAGCGGGACCCTAGCTGAAAGGGGGTCTGGGGCTCGGCAGCCTTAATTATTGGCCACTGACTCATGCGAGGAGAGTTATCTTAATGAATAAATTAATGATAATGCATGGGAAGAAAAAGGTGCCTTAGAGACTAAAATTTAAAAAAAACAAGACTTTGAGGTACATGAAAGGAACCTGTGTGCGCTCCCTGTAGTATTTGTAAATGATTTCCGCGGTTGTTGTTATTGTTATGTATATGTTCTTAAGTATTTTGCAGAAGGAACAATGAGCCCCCTCGACGCCCCCTCACAGGTTGCCCCGAAGCCTTGTAAAGATATCCGGAGCGAGAAACATAGAACATAGAACAGTACAGCACAGAACAGGCCCTTCGGCCCTCGATGTTGTGCCGAGCAATGATCCCCCTACTCAAACTCACGTATCCACCCTATACCCGTAACCCAACAACTCCCCCTTAACCTTACTTTTTAGGACACTATGGGCAATTTAGCATGGCCAATCCACCTAACCCGCACATCTTTGGACTGTGGGAGGAAACCGGAGCACCCGGAGGAAACCCACGCACGCACGTGCAGAAAGAAGGTGAACTCCTTAAAGAGGACAGATAAGGGAGTTAAAATGAGTAAGAAAATGAAAAGAAACAATCGTAAAGCAACGGAATGAGGTAGGAAAACCTATATGTCCCGCATAGGAATCTAATGAAGCTGACCCCTTTTCGAAAAAGAAATAGGGGAGTAAAAGTAAATAGAAGATTAAGGTAAAAGCGTACCAGATGATTTCCTGCAGAGAAAGGGAATTCAGATTTTCTGTAGCCGTGAGATAAGGCTAACGGTTAACTGTGATATTTGTGAGCTGTGAAAATCTGTGTGTTTTGTTTAATTAATTAATTTTAGTCAAAGCATGAAGTAGGTTGTATTTTTTATCGTCTGTCTTTGTGAGTCAGAGTCAGAGATTAGAACTTAAGTGATTTTTGTTGAGATTTCTCTGATGAACGGAAACATTGGAAATTACGATCAGTTTAAAAGAAAGAAAATGCCTTTACGAATAAAAGTAATTGAATATGAATAAGTTTTTAGATTACATGAAAAGAGGTAAATGGCATCATGCCAAGTTCTCCGCCCCTTAGATTCTGCAGGAAACATTAACCATTTCAGCAGACATTTGATCTTTTCTGGATTGACAAAGAAAAAATATACATCTCTAAGAATAACTAATGCCTATAAAATTAATCATTGGAAATTGACTTAAGTGTGTGCTATTTATAGCCCCCTCAAAGGGGATGTTTTGCTGCTTCTAAAATACTCTTCTGGTGCATCTTTGTCAGCTTTGAAGCTTTGGGATTAGGTCCCACCCGGCAGAAATGACAGCTGGGTTCCCAATAATGATAATCATTTGAATGGAGGAAATTAGTCCCTCGAACACTGGTTAGCAAATAGGGGGAAAGAGGCTATCAGGCAAGGGGCCAAGAAGCATACTGACATAGGCGAGATGACACGGTGTTTGCAGAAAGAGGGTGAGAGGCTGTCCGAATTTGTGGCCAGATTTAAGAACTGTTGGGAAGAAAATGCTGCTGTTGCATTGGAAGACAATGGACCTTTCGCGGTGCAGACATTGTTGAATTGCATGCTACCAGAGCATGCACAAAGTTACAAATTGATCAATCTCACCTGGCGAACACAGCCATGGACGGCAGTGGTTACCTTCTTGATAAACATGGACCGAGAAGGACTGTTTATAGCCCCCAAAGATCAAACGCCTAGAATGGCAGGGCAATTCTACCAGGGAAAACGTCAGGGTCAGCAGGGCTGCAGAGGGCAGAGAGGCAGGGGTAGAGGCAGAGGACAGTGGCAAGGGAGGGATAGATCCCAGGATCAATGTAGAAGATGTGGGGCAAAGGGACATTGGGCTCGTGATTGTAACTTTAACCCCCAGGAAGGAGGCGCCCCACTCGGAGACATGCCCCCTCCCCCACCTCCCTTTACGTACACTGATCCGAACCCTAATCAAAGCCAATAGGGGTGCCACGGAGAAAAGGTGATACAGGCGGCTATGATCAGATTGTCCAACTCAGTAAGAGGCGAACCTATTATGACAAGGGTTAAAATAGGAAATCATTATGTGGACCTTCTGGTCGAAACCGGTGCTACTATGTCGTCTGTGCCCCACTCCGTGGAAATAACCCCCAGTGAGTCCTCTGTTGTCACTGTGGGAGTAGCCGGTATTACCATGACTGAGCCAGTATCACGCCCGACTAACCTGGAAATTGACGCTATCCCCCTGGTCGACACTATGATTATTTCAAAAACTACGCCCCTCGCTCTGCTTGGCAGACAGACCCTCTGCAAATTGGGGGCAATAATTCATTGCACTAAGGAGGGCATGTTTATGGAACTGCCTCAGATACAAGCTCACCAGTTGTTTAATTTAATAGCTTCTGACCAAGAGCCAGATCCCTCTGTGTCTGTGTTCTATGCTGGCAGCTGAACGTTAACCCTTACAGTACCACTGTTTAAAATAAAAAAATCTAAAAACTGCAGGAAGTCTTACAAAAGATTAATGACCCTTCGGCACAGCTATTAAAACAGCTGATAGAGTCCAGATGAGAGAATATAGTGACCCACTGCACGGCTTGTTATGCTCGTGAGGATGAGCACGCATACAATTTACAAACACAAAGTCACTTAGGAAAGCAGACTTAATTGCATATCACTCCTTTTTATTTTTCGGTGTTCTGGGATTAGGAATGTTAGTACAGTTGACCCATGGTCAGAGGGACCTTTTTAGGATGGGTTTAACTTCAGAACTCCATTTAACATAGGCCACAAGACATCCCGCTAAGGCAAAGCAAATAGGGGAACTGATCAAAGAGGCCAAAGGAAAAAAAGTAATACATGGGATTTATATTGAAATGGACGGACGAAATTGCCTGATAGAATTTTATGGCAAACAGGAGGGCAAAGTGACCTGGAAGGAGGAGCAATGGCCCGCTACATTTGAAAGACAACAACCTCCCCGAGAGAGCCATCATTTACTCCCTTCAATCCTGGCCCAGGTACTGCAACATCTGTGGGCCCAACATAAAAACCATGTTGGAAAAGTACATTCTGCCCCAGCGCATAGGGTGCAGCTACAGAAGAACGTTGCCCTGCCTGGCTTAAAACTATACAGGTTGGCACCGGAAGCAGAAAAAGGGATAGAGGGAGTGATCAATGCACTATTACAGCAAGGGGTGCTGAAGGGAACACAAAGCCCCTGTAACACCCCTATACTCCCCATTCCAACGGTAGGAAGACCCAACGAGTGGTGGTTTGTGCAAGATCTTAGAACTATCAATAAAACTGTTATCACTTTTGCTCCATTGGTGCCGGGCACAGATGTCATTTTGCCTTCTATACCACCAACAACGGATACTTTCTCAGCCTTTTTCTCCATACCATTGCACCCAGAAAGTCAATATCTATTTGCTTTACATATCGGAATTAACAGTATTAAAAGAGACTTGGACGAGTGCCAGTTGTCTGCAGGCTCAACATTCCCTCAATATGATGACAATTTATTGATAGACTCAGATGGAGGGCTAGTTTGTCAACAGAATGCCCTTTTGTTATTAAAACATCTGGCAAAAAGAGGACATAGGATCTCAATGGAGAAGCTGCAATTCTGCCAGTAGACAGTTCAGTATTTGGGATTTCAGCTGCAGCAAGGACAGTGGAGGCTTGGGTCTGAAAGCGTACAGGCTGTAGCAAGGGTTCCAACTCTGCGTACAAAAAAGGAAATCCTTACCTTCCTTGGCATGGTGGGCTATTGCAGGCAGTGGATACCGGACTATGGAGAGATGGACGCAGTATTGCACAAGGCTACCCTACAGGATGCCCCTTCAGTTATTACCAGAGAGGGAGCAAGCATTTCATAATTTGAAACAAGCCATGATTAGCGACCCTGCCTTGGGACTTCCTAATTTCAGCAAGCCCTTTACTCTTTATGTGAATGAAGCAGGGGGATTTGCAACAGGGGTCCTGGTGCAAGAGCATTGAGGAGGGAAAAGACCCCTTACCTATTACTCAGTGGCCCTATGTGCTGGGTTAAAGGGTATGCCAAATTGCTTAAGTGCAGTAGCAGCCACAGCGGCCATCGTACAAAAGGGAGGCTATCAGTTTTGCTGCTGCTTAATTCATCCGCAACGTAGCATTTTACTGCGGCTTGACACACTGGGTACGGAGTATTCCTCTCTAAAACCAACTTTACCTACAAGCGAGCACCAGCTGTCAACCCTGCAACACTCTTGCCCGCACCCTTGGAAGCAGAACATATGTGTGATCATGCCTGTTTACTATTGGTTGAAGACACCACAGCCCCACGACCTGATTTATTGAGTCACCCACGAGAAAATCCAGACATCATCTTTTTCACCGATGGGTCAGCAAACCGACCAAATGATATGACCCTCCTGGCTGGCTATGCAATAGTAACTCCATTCGAGATATTGGAAGCTTTTGCTCTGCCTTTGGGAATGGCTGCTCAAGCGGCCGAATAGTTTGCCCTGACTAAAGCATGTATTCTGGCTAAAAATAAAACAGTCAATATTTATACTGATTCCTGATCCGCTTTTGGGGTACATGATTTTGGCCAATTATGGAAAAATAGGGGATTCATAACTTCCTCCAGCCAACCTATTAAACATGCTAAATTGGTTTTAAATTTACTAGATGCTGTTCAGCTGCCCAGCAAGATAGTTGTTTTAAAGTGTGAAGAGCATGCTACCGCAGACGGTGAAGTTTCATGCGGCAATAGATTTGCTGACGAAATAGCAAAGGAATTGGCTCTCAAACAACAGCAACTTCCGTCCACCATAACAGAACCAAAGTTAAAACAGGCACGGGAGCAAGCCTCCCCACAGGACCATCACTCTTGGCTAAAAGCAGGTTGCTATCAAGCCAATTTTGATCGGTGGATAAGGGCTTTGGAAATAGACCAATCGTATGAAGCTCTCAGAGAATTTATACTTTTGGAGGAGTTTAAAAATTCAATTCCTGATGTAGTGAGAACTCATGTGGAAGAACAGAGGGTTAAAACTGTGAGATTAGCAGCAGAAATGGCAGATGATTATGAATTAGTTCATAAATCAAAGCTCGGTTTCCGACATCAGTTTCAGCCTGTGAGGGATAGAAACTGGGGACATGAGAAATACTCAAGTGGTAACGGTAAAGGTGATCTAATGGGAGATAATAAGGAGAGTGTACCTCAGATTAAAAAATAATTCTAGGAGGGTGGAAAAGAAATGAAAAGTTTCAAATGTTTTCACTGTAATAAACTAGGCCATGTAAAAGCAGTGTTGGCGGTTGAAGAAAAGCATTGGGAAGACTGATGTGGTAAAACAGGATAAGACAGTGGGGTTTGTTAGAGTGGTAAAGGAAAGCCCAAGGGAAATGAAGGAGGTGCAAAAGATTGTACAGCCTGATCAAGAGGTGATTGATAAGAAGGTGCCAGATCTTTTTTAAGAATTTACTTGTGTGGGCAAAGTTTACTCATGTGTATCAGGAGGAGCAGGTAATGAAGTCACAATTTTAAGAGATACGCGAGCTAGTCAATCTTTGATGGTAAGAGATGAGGAGTTACGTAGTTTGGGAAGAATGTTGCCAGAAAAGGTGGTAATATGTGGAATTCAGGGTGAGAGGAGTAGCGTTCCATTATATAAAGTAAGGTTGGAAAGTCCAGCAAAGAGTGGTGAAGTGGTAGTAGGAGTAATAGAGAAACTATCTTGTCCAGGAATACAGTTTATCTTGGGTAAGGATATACCTGGACCGCAGGTGGGAGTGATGCCTACTGTGGTTGATAAGCCCGTGGAAAATCAGACAACTGAAGTGTTGAAGAACGAATATCCTGGGATTGGATGCGTATTAACAGTGACAGGGGAACTCATTTCACTAGCAAATTGACCAAAGCCCTCGCAGAAGCCATGGGATTTGACTGGAAATTGCACTTACCATATCAGCCACAATCCTCAGGGATGGTGGAACGAGTGAATGGAATAATTAAAAACGCAGTAACAAAAGTGTGTCAACAAAATGGGCTGCTATGGCCAGATGCAATACCCATAGTAATGTATGCCCTGAGAAATCAGAGAAATCGTAATACGGGTTTAACCCCGTATGAGATATTAATGTAACATTCCATGACAACTGGAACTAAACCCCCAGTGACCCCAGCGGCAGTAGCCATAATATGGGCAGATGAGGCATCACTAAAACATGCCCAGGCCATGTGTGAAAACGCTGAGAAAAAAACCCAACAAAAAAACAGCATGAAAAGGTGCAAAAGGCAAAAGGCTCAGATGCATCCAAAATAGGGAAATACGCACCCTTTAAACCTGGAGATCAAGTATACGTGAAAACACGAAACAAAGATAATTTTTCTCCGAGGAGGAGTGGACCCTACCAAGTGCTGCTTACAACCCAAACAGCCGTTAAAGTAAAAGAAAAGCCAGATGGGATCCGCGCAACTCGTGTAAACTACACCATATGGAGCTTTGCGAGTACTAGCGAAACACTGACCTGAAGAGAATGATGGCGCTACTGTTCTTATGTATTACCATATTAATCCAACATCATGTACAGGGTAAACTGAACACAAACACCTTGATATACATGTCACATTCATACGCAGAGAGGGTAAATAAATTCAGTTATTGGGTTTGTACACAAATTCCCAGATGCTCAGGGGAGGGTTCCCTGTGCGATCTATCCCATTGACCAGCAAAGAGATAGCAGAATGGGCTCTAACACAAAATAGTACAGGATGTGGTGAAGGTACACAGAATATGTCCGATTGGAGATTAGCTGGATCCAATATGACTAGGTTTGAGGAATGGTGGGAGCCTAGGTCTAATGTAACAAGCCAACTGCCCTGGTGATCCTTCCCAATTATACTGGAGACCCAAAAGGAAGTATATGGGACCTACCCAGTAGGCATGAGTCAGCGTGATCAGACATTGAATTGGCAACCCCCTGTGTTCCACCTTTCAGCTAAATGACTATTCATCATTGATTGGTCAGGAGTTGAAAATCAAACTAATTGAGGCTCCTGGGAAGGGAATTGATTAGACTAATGATGACTGATAGCAAAGGAAACCTGACCGCATATAACGGCACGGATTTTATCTGTGGTCACACCAGAAAATTGGGAAGGTTCCTGCTATTTTGGACACGGAGTCCCTTATGTGCATCACATTCAGCAATTGCAGGACCACCCCCATCACAGGACGACACGAAGGGTTATGACATGGGCACAAATGCTGGGAATTATGATGCCACCATTAGGAATAACCGCCAAGCCTACGATCTACGCGAATTACGAGACTTCCTTGAATAGTTAGCTAATGACACTGCGGAAGCTATTAACCAGATAGAAACTGAGATGGTTGCTATAAGAGCAGTTGCCCTACAGAATAGAAGGGCGGTTGATTTTTTGTTAGCTGAAAAGGGAGGTACTTGTGCCTTGATTGGCAGTGACTGCTGCACATACATCCCTGATAACTCAGAGAAAATTGATAACTTGGTGGATCACATTCGTAGAGAGGTAGCACGGTTGCATGAGGATGGGGGATGGGCCTTTGGCTTTGGGTGGTTGGGAACATTAGGACAGAGGATTGTGATTTGGATTATGATCCTCGCTGTAATCCTGTTACTGTTTAAATGTTGCTCGGGTTGTTTTCAGGGCACGGGGGCGAGTATGTCAGCATTGCCTCCATGGTCCCAGACACCAAAGGACTAGGTGTCTATCATGCGTCCATTCCCCTTGCATTATAACCCACCCTTTGCTGGTGAGGACACTGTCATGTACTAACGTTGTGTTGATCATATGATCAACAAGGAGGGAATTGTAGAAGGGACATTGGTTGGCAGATTAGTTGCCTGAATACCCTGTATTCTATCTAACCGTCTGCTTGGCTATATTTCATGGCAATAGGCACTTGGCAAAGCATGATGGATATTAGCTTTATTTCAGTCAAGACGTTCTGCACATTGTTGCTGACAGCAGATAATTGTTATTGCTCATAGACTACCAATTCAATGCCTGTTGTTTAACGCTGCTCGCTTTTCTGTCTCTGGGCTTATCAAAGGAATGCCTCGTTTTTCTAAATATTTCTTATTGAACAATATAAAGTACTGCATTGCCTCTGTACAGTGGGGAACAATTAGAAGGACTGTGGTCACTCTAACTCCCTCCACAAACTTTGTTTTAAATAAAGGACCTTTGGCGAAAACTCAAAGTGCTGGTATTTTTTCCTCAACAAGCTGTGTCACAGGAGATATACAGGAGCTGTGTCACAGAGAATATTATACAGGAGCTGTATGACAGGGAGTATTATACAGGAGCTGTATTAGTTTAAACCCTCCCCAACAGCTCTAGAAAACACCCCTCCTAGGACATCGGTTCCAGTCCTGCCCAGGTGCAGGCCATCCGGTTTGTACTGGTCCCACCTCCCCCAGAAACGGTCCCAATGCCATCGGAAATTTGAATTCCTCCCTCTTGCACCATCTCTCGAGCCACGCATTCATCCTACAGCAGGTGTATCACAGGGGGTATTATACAGGAGCTGTATCACAGGGGATATTATACAGGAGCCGTATCACGGGGGTATTATACAGGAGCTGTATCACAGTGGATATTATACTGCAGCTGGATCACAGGGGATATTATACAGGAGCCGTATCACGGGGGTATTATACAGGAGCTGAATCACAGCGAGCGGCATACAGGAGCCGTATCACAGGGGATATAATACAGCAGGTGTATCACAGGGGGTATTATACAGGAGCTGTATCACAGGGGATATAATACAGCAGGTGTATCACAGGGGGTATTATACAGGAGCTGTATCACAGGGGATATTATACAGGAGCTGTATCACAGGGGGTATTATACAGGAGCTGTATCACAGGGGATATTATACAGGAGCTGTATCACAGGGGATATTATACAGGAGCTGTATCACAGCGGGTATTATACAAGAGCTGTATCACAGGGGATATTATACAGGAGCTGTATCACAGGGGATATTATACAGGAGCCGTATCACAGGGGATATTATACAGGAGCTGTATCACAGGGGATATTATACAGGAGCCGTATCACAGGGGATATTATACAGGAGCTGTATCACAGGGTATATTATACAGCAGCTGTATCACAAGGGATATTATACAGGAGCTGTATAACAGGGGATATTGTACAGGAGCTGTATCACAGGGGATATTATACAGGAGCTGTATCACATGGGGCATTATACAGGAGCTGTATCACAGGGGATATTATACAGGAGCCGTATCACAGGGGGTATTATACAGGAGCTGTATCACAGGTGGTATTATACAGGAGCTGTATCACAGGGGATATTATACAGGAGCTGTATCACAGGGGATATTATACAGGAGCTGTATCACAGGGGGCATTATACAGCAGCTGTATCACAGGTGGTATTATACAGGAGCTGTATCACAGAGGGGGTATTATACAGTAGCTGTATCAGAGGGGATATTATACAGGAGCTGTATCACAGGGGGTATTATACAGGAGCTGTATCAGAGGGGATATTATACAGGAGCTGTATCACAGGTGGTATTATACAGGAGCTGTATCACAGTGGGTATTATACAGGAGCTGTATCACAGGGGATATTATACAGAAGCTGTATCACAGGGGATATTATACAGGAGCTGCATCACAGGTGGTATTATACAGGAGCTGTATCACAGGGGATGTTATACAGGAGCTGTATCACAGGTGGTATTATACAGGAGCTGTATCACAGTGGGTATTATACAGGAGCTGTATCACTGGGGATATTATACAGGAGCTGTATCACAGGGGGGGTATTATACAGGAGCTGTATCACAGGGGGGGTATTATACAGCAGCTGTATCACAGGGGGTATTATACAGGAGCTGTATCACAGGGGGTATTATACAGGAGCTGTATCACAGGGTGTATTATACAGGAACTGTATCACAGCGGGAATTATACAGGAGCTGTATCACAGGGGATATTATACAGATAGATAGAGAAATACAGCACAGAACAGGCCCTTCGGCCCACGATGTTGTGCCAAACTTTTGTCCTAGGTTAATCATAGAATTTTGGACAATTTTTCATGGCCAATCCACCCAACCTGCACATCTTTGGACTGTGGGAGGAAACCGGAGCACCCGGAGGAAACCCACGCACACACGTGGAGGATGTGCAGACTCCACACAGACAGTGACACAAGTCGAAATCGAACTTGGAACCCTGGAGCTGTGAAGCAATTGTGCTATCCACAATGCTACCGTGCTGCCCTTAAGAAGTTAACCTACGCTCCATTATTCTACCCTAATCCATGTACCTATCCAATAGCCGCTTGAAGGTCCCTAACGTTTCCGACTCAACTACTTCCACAGGCAGTGCATTCCATGCCCCCACTACTCTCTGGGTAAAGAACCTACCTCTGACATCCCCTCTATATCTTCCACCATTTATCTTAACTTTATGTCCCCTTGTAATGGTGTGTTCCACCATTGTATCACAGGGGGTATTATACAGGAGCTGTATCACAGGGGATATTATACAGGAGCTGTATCACAGGGGATATTATATAGGAGCTGTATCACAGGGGATATTGTACAGCAGCTGTATCACAGGGGATATTATACAGGAGCTGTATCACAGGGGATATTATACAGGAGCTGTATCACAGGGGATATTATACAGGAGCTGTATCACAGGGGATATTATACAGGAGCTGTATCACAGGGGATATTATACAAGAGCTGTATCACAGGGGATATTATACAAGAGCTGTATCACAGGGGATATTATACAGGAGCTGTATCACAGGGGGTATTATACAAGAGCTGTATCACAGGGGATATTATACAGGAGCTGTATCACAGGGGATATTATATAGGAGCTGTATCACAGGGGATATTATATAGGAGCTGTATTACAGGGGGTATTATACAGGAGCTGTATCACAGGGGATACTACACAGGAGCTGCATCACAGGGGATATTATACAGGATCTGTATCACAGGGGATGTTATACAGGAGCTGTATCACAGGGGATATTATACAGGAGCTGTATCACAGGGGATATTATACAGGAGCTGTATCACAGGGGATATTATACAGGAGCTGTATCACAGGGGATATTATACAGGAGCTGTATCACAGGGGATATTATACAGGAGCTGTATCACAGGGGGTATTTTACCGGAGCTGTATCACAGGGAATATTACACAGGAGCTGTATCACAGGGGATGTTATACAGGAGCTGTATCACAGGGGGTATTATACAGGAGCTGTATCACAGGGGGCATTATACATGAGCTGTATCACAGGGGATATTATACAGGAACTATATCTCAGGGGATATTATATCGGAGCTGTATCACTGTGGATATTGTACAGGAGCTGTATCACAGGGGGCATTATATAGCAGCTGTATCACAGAGGGGATTATAAAGGAGCTGTATCACAGAGGGGATTATAAAGGAGCTGTATCACAGGGGATATTATACAGGAGCTGTATCGCAGGGGTTATTATACAGGAGCTGCATCACAGGGGATATTATACATGAGCTGTATCACAGTGGATATTATACAGGAGCTGTATCACAGTGGATATTATACAGCAGCTGTATCACAGGGGATATTATACAGGAGCTGTATCACAGGGGATATAATAAAGGAGCTGCATCACAGGGGATATTATACATGAGCTGTATCACAGTGGATATTATACAGCAGCTGTATCACAGGGGATATTATACAGGAGCTGTATCACAGGGGATATTATACAGGAGCTGTATCGCAGGGGTTATTATACAGGAGCTGCATCACAGGGGATATTATACATGAGCTGTATCACAGTGGATATTATACAGCAGCTGTATCACAGGGGATATTATACAGGAGCTGTATCACAGGGGATATTATACAGGAGCTGTATCACAAAGGGGTATTATACAGGAGCTGTATCACAGGGGATATTATACAGGAGCTGTATCACAAAGGGGTATTATACAGCAGCTGTATCACAGGGGATATTATACAGGAGCTGTATCGCAGGGGTTATTATACAGGAGCTGCATCACAGGGGATATTATACAGGAGCTGTATCACAGTGGATATTATACAGCAGCTGTATCACAGGGGATATTATACAGGAGCTGTATCACAGGGGATATTATACAGGAGCTGTATCACAAAGGGGTATTATACAGGAGCTGTATCACAGGGGATATTATACAGGAGCTGTATCACAGGGGGTATTATACAGCAGCTGTATCACAGGGGATATTATACAGGAGCTGTATCACAGGGGATATTATACAGGAGCTGTATCACAGGGGATATTATACAGGAGCTGTATCACAGGGGATATTATACAGGAGCTGTATCACAGGGGGCATTATACAGGAGCTGTATCACAGGGGATATTATACAGGAGCTGTATCACAGGGGATATTATACAGGAGCTGTATCACAGGGGGTATTATACAGCAGCTGTATCACAGGGGATATTATACAGGAGCTGTATCACAGGGGATATTATACAGGAGCTGTATCACAGGGGGTATTATACAGGAGCTGTATCACAGGGGGTATTATGCAGGAGCTGTATCACAGGGGATATTATACAGGAGCTGTTTCAGAGGGTGTATTATGCAGGAGCTGTGTCACGTGTATTATGCAGGAGCTGTATCACAGGGGATATTATACAGGAGCTGTTTCAGAGGGTGTATTATGCAGGAGCTGTGTCACGTGTATTATACAGGAGCTGTATCACAGGGGATATTATACAGGAGCTGTATCACAGTGGATATTATACAGGAGCTGTATCACAGGGGATATTATACAGGAGCTGTATCACAGGGGATATTATACAGGAGCTGTTTCAGAGGGTGTATTATGCAGGAGCTGTGTCACGTGTATTATACAGGAGCTGTTTCACAGGGGATATTATACAGCCGCTGTATCACAGGGGATATTATACAAGAGCTGTGTCACGTGGATTATACAGGAGCTGTATCACAGGGGGTATTATAAGGGAGCTTTATCACTGTGGATATTATACTGGAGCTGTATGACAGGGAGCAACATACAGGAGCCGTATCACGGGGATATTTTACAGGAGCTGTATCACAGGGTATATTATACAGGAGCTGTATCACAGGGGGCATTATATAGGAGCTGTGTCACAGTGGTTATTACACAGGAGCTGTATCACAGGGGCTATTATACAGGAGCTGTATCACAGAGGGTATCATACAGGAGCTGTATCATGGGGGTATTATACAGGAGCTGTATCATGGGGATATTATACAGCAGCTGTATCACAGGTGGTATTATACAGGAGCTGTATCACAGGGGATATTATATAGGAGCTGTATCACAGGGGATATTATATAGGAGCTGTATCACAGGGGATATTATACAGGAGCTGTATCACAGGGGATATTAGATAGAGAAATACAGCACAGAACAGGCCCTTCGGCCCACGATGTTGCGCCGAACTTTTGTCCTAGGTTAATCATAGAATTTTGGACAATTTGTCATGGCCAATCCACCCAACCTGCACATCTTTGGACTGTGGGAGGAAACCGGAGTACCCGGAGGAAACCCACGCAGTCCCGGGGAGGATGTGCAGACTCCACACAGACAACGACCCAATTCGAAATCGAACCTGGGACCCTGGAGCTGTGAAGCAATTGTGCTATCCACAATGCTACCGTGCTGCCCTTAAGAAGTTAACCTACACTCCCTTATTCTACCCTAATCCAAGTACCTATCCAATAGCCGTTTGAAGGTCCATAAATTTTCCGACTCAACTACTACCACAGGCAGTGCATTCCATGCCCCCACTACTCTCTGGGTAAAGAACCTACCTCTGACATCCCCTCTATATCTTCCACCATTTATCTTAAATTTATGTCCCCTTGTAATGGTGTGTTCCACCCGGGGAAAAAGTCTCTGACTATCTACTCTATCTATTCCCCTGATCATCTTATAAACCTCTATCAAGTCGCCCCTCATCCTTCTCCGTTCCAATGAGAAAAGGCCCAGCACCCTCAATCTTTCCTCGTATGACCTACTCTCCATTCCAGGCAACATCCTGGTAAATCTCCTCTGCACCTTTTCCAAAGCTTCCACATCCTTCCTAAAATGAGGTGACCAGAACTGCACACAGTACTCCAAATGTGGCCTGACCAAGGTTTTGTACAGCTGCATCATCACCTCATGGCTCTTAAATTCAATCCCTCTGCTAATGAACGCTAGCACACCATAGGCCTTCTTCACAGCTCTATCCACTTGAGTGTCAACTTTCAAAGAACAATGAACATAGACCCCAAGATCTCTCTGCTCCTCCATATTGCCAAGAACCCTACCATTAACCCTGTATTCCGCATTCAGATTTGTCCTTCCAAAATGGACAACCTCACACTTGTCAGGGTTAAACTCCATCTGCCACTTCTCAGCCCAGCTCTGCATTCTATCTATGTCTCTTTGAAGCCGACAACAGCCCTCCTCACTATCCACAACTCCACCAATCTTCGTATCATCTGCAAATTTACTGACCCACCCTTCAACTCCCTCATCCAAGTCGTTAATGAAAATCACAAACAGCAGAGGACCCAGAACTGATCCCTGCGGTACGCCACTGATAACTGGGCTCCAGGCTGAATATTTGCCATCCACCACAACTCTCTGTCTTCTATCGGTTAGCCAGTTTGTTATCCAACTGGCCAAATTTCCCACTATCCCATGCCTCCTTACTTTCTGCATAAGCCTACCATGGGGAACCTTATCAAATGCCTTACTAAAATCCATGTACACTACATCCACTGCTTTACCTTCATCCACATGCTTGGTCACCTCCTCAAAGAATTCAATAAGACTTGTAAGGCAAGACCTACCCCTCACAAATCCGTGCTGACTATCCCTAATCAAGCAATGCCTTTCCAGATGCTCAGAAATCCTATCCCTCAGTACCCTTTCCATTACTTTGCCTACCACCGAAGTAAGACTAACTGGCCTGTAATTCCCAGGGTTATCCCTATTCCCTTTTTTGAACAGGGGCACAACATTCGCCACTCTCCAATCCTCTGGTACCACCCCTGTTGACAGCGAGGACGAAAAGATCATTGCCAACGGCTCTGCAATTTCATTTCTTGCTTCCCATAGAATCCTTGGATATATCCCGTCAGGCCCGGGGGACTTGTCTATCCTCAAGTTTTTCAAAACGCGCAACACATCTTCCTTCCTGACAAGTATCTCCTCAAGCTTATCAGTCTGCTTCACGCTGTCCTCTCCAACAATATGGCCCCTCTCATTTGTAAATACTGAAGAAAAATACTTGTTCAAGACTTCTCCTATCTCTTCAGACTCAATACACAATCTCCCGCTACTGTCCTTAATCGGACCTACTCTCACTCTAGTCATTCTCATATTTCTCACGTATGTGTAAAAGGCCTTGGGGTTTTCCTTGATCCTACCCGCCAAAGATTTTTCATGCCCTCTCTTAGCTCTCCTAATCCCTTTCTTCAGTTCCCTCCTGGCTATCTTGTATCCCTCCAGCGCCCTGTCTGAACCTTGTTTCTTCAGCCTTACATAAGTCTCCTTCTTCCTCTTAACAAGACATTCAACCTCTCTTGTCAACCATGGTTCCCTCACTCGACCATCTCTTCCCTGCCTGACAGGGACATACATATCAAAGACACGCAGTACCTGATCCTTGAACAAGTTCCACATTTCACTTGTGTCCTTCCCTGACAGCCTATGTTCCCAACTTCTGCACTTCAATTCTTGTCTGACAGCATTGTATTTACCCTTCCCCCAATTATAAACATTGCCCTGTTGCTCGCACCTATCCCTCTCCATTACTAAAGTGAAAGTCACAGAATTGTGGTCACTACCTCCAAAATGCTCCCCCACTAACAAATCTATCACCTGCCCTGGTTCATTACCAAGTACTAAATCCAATATGGCCTCCCCTCTGGTCGGACAATCTACATACTGTGTTAGAAAAGCTTCCTGGACACACTGCACAAACACTACCCCATCCAAACTATTTGATCTAAAGAGTTTCCACTCAATGTTTGGGAAGTTGAAGTCACCCATGACTACTACCCTGTGACTTCTGCACCTTTCCAGAATCTGTTTCCCAATCTGTTCCTCCACATCTCTGCTGCTATTGGGGGGCCTATAGAACACTCCCAACAAGGTGACTGCTCCTTTCCTATTTCTAACTTCAACCCATATTACCTCAGTAGGCAGATCCCCCTCGAACTGCCTTTCTGCAGCTGTTATACTATCTCTAATTAACAATGCCACCCCCCCCCCCACCTCTTTTACCATCCTCCCTAATCTTGTTGAAACATCTATAACCAGGGACCTCCAACAACCATTTCTGCCCCTCTTCTATCCAAGTTTCCGTGATGGCCACCACATCGTAGTCCCAAGTACCGATCCATGCATTAAGTTCACCTACCTTATTCCTGATGCTTCTTGCATTAAAGTATACACACTTCAACCCATCTCCTTGCCTGCAAGTACTCTCCTTTGTCATTGTTACCTTCCCCACTGCATCACTACGTGCTTTGGCGTCCTGACTATCGTCTACCTTAGTTGCTGGACTACAGATCCGGTTCCCATTCCCCTGCCAAATTAGTTTAAACCCTCCCGAAGAGTACTAGAAAACCTCCCCCCCAGGATATTGGTGCCCCTCTGGTTCAGATGCAACCCGTCCTGCTTGTACAGGTCCCACCTTCCCCAGAATGCGCTCCAATTATCCAAATACCTGAAGCCCTCCCTCCTACACCATTCCTGCAGCCACGTGTTCAACTGCACTCTCTCCCTATTCCTAGCCTCGCTATCACGTGGCACCGGCAACAAACCAGAGATGACAACTCTGTCTGTCCTGGCCCTTAACTTCCAGCCTAACTCCCTAAACTTGTTTATTACCTCCACACCCTTTTTCCTACCTACATCGTCGGTACCAATGTGCACCACGACTTCTGGCTGCTCACCCTCCCCCTTCAGGATCCTGAAGACACGATCAGAGACATCCCTGGCCCTGGCACCCGGGAGGCAGCATACCTTTCGGGAGTCTCGCTCGCGACCACAGAATCTCCTATCTATTCCCCTAACCATTGAATCTCCTATTACTATTGCTTTTCTATGCTCCCCCCTTCCCTTCTGAGCCCCAGAGCCAGACTCAGTGCCAGAGACCTGGCCGCTGGGGCCTTCCCCCGGTAGGTCATCCCCCCCAACAGCATCCAAAACGGTATACTTGTTTTGAAGGGGAATGGCCACGAGGGATCCCTGCACTGTCTGCCTGTTAGTTTTCTTTCCCCTGACTGTAACCCAGCTACTCTTGTCCAGTACCTTTGGTGTGGCTACCTCCCTGTAACTCTTCTCTATGACCCCCTCTGCCTCCCGGATGATCCGAAGTTCATCCAGCTCCAGCTCCAGTACCTTAACACGGTCTCTGAGGAGCTGGAGTTGGGTGCACTTCCCGCAGGTATAGTCAGCGGGGACACCAGTGGTATCCCTCACCACCCACATCCTACAGGAGGAGGTACCACAGCGGGTATTATACAGGAGCTGTATCACAGGGGATATTATACAGGAGCTGTATCACAGGGGGTATTATAAAGGAGTGTATCACAGGGGATATTATACAGGAGCTGCATCACAGGGGATATTATACAGGAGCTGTATCACAGTGGGTATTATACAGGAGCTGTATCACAGGGGATATTATACAGGAGCTGTATCACAGGGGATATTATACAGGAGCTGTATCACAGGGGATATTATACAGGAGCTGTATCACAGGGGATATTATACAGGAGCTGCATCACAGGGGATATTATACAGGAGCTGTATCACAGTGGGTATTATACAGGAGCTGTATCACAGGGGGTATTATACAGGAGCTGTATCACAGGGGATATTATATAGGAGCTGTATCACAGGGGATATTATATAGGAGCTGTATCACAGGGGATATTATATAGGAGCTGTATCACAGGGGATATTATATAGGAGCTGTATCACAGGGGATATTATACAGGAGCTGTATCACAGGGGATATTATACAGGAGCTGTATCACAGGGGATATTATACAGGAGCTGGATCACAGGGGATATTATACAGGAGCTGTATCACAGGGGGTATTTTACCGGAGCTGTATCAAAGGGAATATTATACAGGAGCTGTGTCACAGGGGATATTATATAAAAGCTGTATCACAGGGGAAATTATACAGGAGCTGTATCACAGGGAATATTACACAGGAGCTGTATTACAGGGGATATTATACAGGAGCTGTATCACAGGGGATATTATATAGGAGCTGTATAACAGGGGATATTATACAGGAGCTGTATCACAGGGGATATTATATAGGAGCTGTATCACAGGGGATATTATATAGGAGCTGTATCACAGGGGGCATTATACAGGAGCTGCATCACAGGGGATATTATATAGGAGCTGTCTCACAGTGGGTATTATCCATCAGCTGTATCACAGGGGATATTATACAGGAGCTGTATCACAGGGGGTATTATACAGGAGCTGTATCACAGGGGATATTATACAGGACCTGTATCACAGGGGGTATTATACAGGAGCTGTATCACAGGGGATATTATACAGGAGCTGCATCACAGGGGGTATTATACAGGAGCTGTATCACAGGGGATATTATACAGGAGCTGCATCACAGGAGATATTATACAGGAGCTGTATCACAGGGGATATTATACAGGAGCTGCATCACAGGGGATATTATACAGGAGCTGTATCACAGGGGATATTATACAGGAGCTGTATCACAGGGGATATTATACAGGAGCTGTATCACAGGGGATATTATACAGGAGCTGTATCACAGGGGATGTTATACAGAAACTGTATCACAGGGGATATTATACAGGATCTGTATCACAGGGGATATTATACAGGAGCTGTATCACAGGGGATATTATACAGGAGCTGTATCACAGGGGATATTATACAGGAGCTGTATCACAGGGGATATTATACAGGAGCTGTATCACAGCGGGTATTATTCGGGAGCTGTTTCACAGGGGGCTTTTTGAGGAGCTGTATCACAGGGGATATTATACAGGAGCTGTATCACAGGGGATGTTATACAGAAACTGTATCACAGGGGATATTATACAGAAGCTGTATCACAGGGGGTATTATACAGGAGCTGTTTCACAGGGGGCTTTTTGAGGAGCTGTATCACAGGAGGTATTGTACAGGAGCTGTATCACAGGGGATATTATACAGGAGCTGTATCACAGGGGATATTATACAGGAGCTGTATCACAGGAGGTATTGTACAGGAGCTGTATCACAGGGGATATTATACAGGAGCTGTATCACAGGAGGTATTGTACAGGAGCTGTATCACAGGGGATATTATACAGGAGCTGTATCACAGGGGATATTATACAGGAGCTGTATCACAGGGGATATTATACAGGAGCTGTATCACAGGAGGTATTGTACAGGAGCTGTATCACAGGGGATATTATACAGGAGCTGTATCACAGGAGGTATTGTACAGGAGCTGTATCACAGGGGATATTATACAGGAGCTGTATCACAGGGGATATTATACAGGAGCTGTATCACAGGGGGCTTTTTGAGGAGCTGTATCACAGGAGGTATTGTACAGGAGCTGCATCACAGGGGGCTTTTTGAGGAGCTATATCACAGGAGGTATTATACAGGAGCTGTAGTATGAAAGGGGTTACACAAGACGCTGTATAACGGGATATTATACAGGAGCTGTAACACGGGGAGGTTTATGAAAGAGCTGTATCACAGGGATATTGTACAGGAGCTGAACCATTGGCGTGGGGGTTGGGGGGGGGGGGTGGGGAGTTACACAGGCGCTATCTAACAGGCGTATTTTACAGGAGCTGTAACACAACTGGATGAGCCATGTCTATTTTGTCCCTTGGTCCCAGCATTACTGATGCCTGCCTTCAACCAATTAAATTCACTCCATGTGAGCTCAAGCAATAGCTGAAGGCACTCGCTGCAGCAAAGGCACAGGCCCTGACAATATTCTGGTAATAGAACTGAAGACTTGAACTCCTGAATGAACTGCACCCCTTATCCAAGCTGTTTCAGTACAGCCACAGAACTGTGGAAAATTGCCAACTTTCGATGATCAGTAAAGTGATGGACTGGGTCATCAGCTGCACTGCCAAGAGAGGAAATCTGGTGCTGGTGATGGAGTGAGGCGTCGCACACTTGGCTCCAACTCAAGGCGGATGTTTTTGGTCCTTTCCGCTGAATTGTGTGATGTTAGATGGCAGAAGATGCATGAGCACTGAGGGAATGTAAAACTCCTCTGGTGGGACTGGTTTATGGCTCATCGGATGAGAAGTGCAATGAGAAAGAGACTGCAGCTTAAGCAAGAGAGTGTGTGGTAGTCACCACTGTTGTATATATATATCGCATATGAGGTGTAATACAGTAAGGCTCCTGTACTACAGGTACAGGGGTAGATCCCTGCCTGCTGGCTCTGCCCAGTAGACGGAGTATAAATGTGTGGGCTCACTGAGCTGCAGCCATTTCGGCAGCAGCTGCAGGAGGCTACACATCTCTGTGTAATAAAGCCTCAATTACTCTCTACTCTCGTCTTGTCGTAATTGATGGTGCATCAATTTATTATGCAGACAGGGCAGCACGGTGGCCTAGTGGTTAGCATAACCGCCTCACGGCGCTGAGGTCCCAGGTTCGATCCCGGCTCTGGGTCACTGTCCGTGTGGAGTTTGCACGTTCTCCCCGTGTCTGCGTGGGTTTCGCCCCCACAACCCAAAAATGTGCAGAGTAGGTGGATTGGCCATGCTAAATTGCCCCTTAATTGGAAAAAATAATTGGCTAATCTAAATTTATGAAAAAAAAAAAAAAAAAATTTATTATGCAGAGAATTTACAACAATGGATCTCCACTTCAAGCCGGATCGCCTGCAGCTGCACCCTCAAGCAGACAATGCCAAGTCGGCCTTCACACATTGCCTAGTCTGCTTCGAAGCTTACATCGGATCTGCAACTGAACCACCCTCAGAGGCACAGAAGCTCCAGATGCTCTACACGCGGCTGAGCTCTGATATCTTTCCCCTCATCCAGGACACAACTACCTAAGCTGAGGCCATGGCGCGACTGAAGGAGAACTACACTCAGCAGGCCAACAAAATCTACGCCAGGCACCTCCACTCCAAGCAGCATCAACTCCCCGGTGAGTCTGTGGAAGATTTCTGGCATGCCCTGCACGCCCTGGCGAGGGACTGCGATTGTCAGGCCGTTTCGGCCGCTGAACATTCTGAACTCCTAATTAGGGACGCTTTCGTTACAGGCATAGGGTCGGCGCACATCCGCCAGCGCCTCTTAGAACGGGCTGTCGTAGAACTCACGGGGACCAAGAAACTCACAATCTCACTCACAGTCGCCTCCTGCAATGTACAGGCGTACGCCCCCGACCGCACAGCACCCCCTCCTGGACATCCTGGACCACACCAGCGAACACCCCATTGTGGACCCCACCAGCGACCGCCCCCTGCCAACCCCAAGCCTACGCCACGCGGCAGCCAACCAACCCCGGGGGACCCAAGTGCTACTTCTGTGGACAGACAAAGCACCCCCGGCAGCGTTGCCCGGCGGTGAGCGCGCTCTGCAAGGCCTGCGGGAAGAAAGGACATTTTGCTGCTGTGTGCCAGGCCCGCTCGATCACCGCTGTAACCAGACCTATTGTTCCTGCACCCCCCACGTGCGACCCATGGGCGCCGCCATCTTCCTCGACTCAGACCTCGTGTGGCCCGTGGGCACCGCCATGTTGCTCGTCTCAGAACACAAGCAGCCCGTGGGCGCCGCCATCTTCCCCACCTCTGTACCCCTGCTCGTCGGGCACCTCATCGGGCCGCTCATCGCCTGCAACCGCCGCCAACCAGCCAGGGGCCTTCCATCACCAGCCACGTCTCGCCTCCATCACGATCAACCAGTCCCGACCGCACAACCTCCCGACCGCATCGACGACAGTGAAGGTTGATGGGCACAAGACATCATGCCTTCTGGTCTCACGACCCTTAAGGTCGACCCTCCTTCTCTGTTTGCAAACCTCAGCCCGGATTGCAAACCCATCGCCACCAGGAGCAGACGTACAGTGCCCAGGACAGGACAGTCATCAGGTCTGAGGTCCAGCGGCTGCTACGGGAAGGTATCATCGAGGCCAGCAACAGCCCCTGGAGAGCCCAAGTGGTAGTTGTGAAAACTGGGGAGAAAAACAGGATGGTCGTTGACTACAGTCAGACCATCAATCGGTACACGCAGCTCGACACGTACCCCCTCCCACGCATATCTGATATGGTCAATTAGATTGCACAGTACTGGGTCTTCTCGACACTGGAGGTGAAATCTGCCTACCACCAGTTTCCCATCCGTAAGGCGGACCGCCCGTACACTGCGTTTGAAGTGGACGGCCGCCTTTACCACTTCCTTAGCGTTCTCTTCGGCGTCACTGACGGGGTCTCGGTCTTCCAACGGGAGATGGACCGAATGGTTGACTGGTACGGACTGCGGGCCACCTTCCCATACCTGGATAATATCACCATCTGCGGCCACGACCAGCAGGACCACGATGATAACCTTTCCAAATTCCTCCACACCGCCAAACTCCTCAACCTAACCTACAACAAGGAGAAGTGTGTGTTCAGCACGAACCGATTAGCCATCCTCGGCTATGTGGTCCAGAACGGAGTTCTAGGGCCGGACCCCGACCGCATGCGCCCCCTCATGGAACTCCCCCTGCCCCACTGCCCCAAGGCCCTCAAACGCTGCCAGGGGTTCTTCTCGTACTATGCCCAGTGGGTCCCTAACTATGCGAACAAGACCCGCCCACTCGTTCACTCCACCGTATTCCCACTGACGGCCGAGGCTCACCAGGCCTTCAACCATATCAAGGCCGACATCGCCAAGGCCGCGATGCACGCGGTCGACGAGAGGCTCCCCTTCCAAGTCGAGAGCGATGCATCAGACGTCACTCTGGCCGCCACCCTCAACCAGGCAGGCAGGCCCGTGGCATTCTTTTCACGCACCCCCCATGCCTCTGAAATGCGGCACTCCTCTGTCGAGAAGGAGGCCCAAGCCAGCGTAGAAGCTGTGCGGCACTGGAGGCATTACCTGGCCGGAAGGAGATTCACTCTCCTCACTGACCAACGGTTGGTTGCCTTCATGTTCAACAACACACAGCGGTGCAAGATCAAAAATGATAAGATCTTGAGGTGGAGGATCGAGCTCTCCACCTACAATTAAGTAATTTTTTATCACCCCGGTAAGCTTAACGAGCCCCCCGATGCCCTATCCCGAGGTACATGTGCCAGCGCACAAGTGGACCGACTCCGGACCCTACACGACAGTCTCTGTCACCCAGGGGTCACCAGTGTTTATCACTTCATAAAGGCCCGCAACCTGCCCTACTCCGTCGAGGAAGTCAGGGCAATCACCAGAGACTGCCAGGTCTGCGCGGAGTGTAAACCGCACTTCTAGCGGCCAGACCGAGCGCACCTAGTGAAGGCCTCCCGCCCCTTTGAACGCCTCAGCGTGGATTTCAAAGGGCCCTCCCCTCCACATACCGAAACACATACCTTCTTAACGTGGTCGACGAATACTCCAGATTCCCCTTCGCCATCCCATGCCACGATATGATGTCTGCCACAGTCATCAAAGCCTTCAACACCATCTTCGTTCTGTTCGGTTTCCCCGCCTACGTCCACAGCGACCGGGGATCCTCATTTATGAGCGATGAGCTGCGTCACCTGCTCAACAGGGGCATTGCCTCGAGCAGGACGACCAGCAACAACCCCCGGGGAAACAGGCAGCTGGAGCGGGAGATTGGGACGGTCTGGAAGGCCGTCCAGCTGGCCCTACAGTCCAAGAATCTCTCGGCCTCCCGCTGGCAGGAGGTCCTCCCCGACACCCTCCACTCCATTCGGTCACTCCTTTGCACTGCGACTAATGAAACCCCACCTCCGGGGTTTCGCTCCCAATGTGGCCGGCAGCTCCAGGACACGTTCTCCTCCGCAAGCACCTGCGGCTCCACAAGGCAGACCCATTGGTTGAGAGGGTACAGCTACTCCATGCAAAGCCGCAGTACGCCTACGTGCGGCCACCAAGACACAGTCTCCCTCAGGGACCTGGCGCCAGCTGGAACCCCAAATACACCCCCCTTGGTCTCGGCGCCACCCTTCCTCCCCCAGCGCACCTCACCACAGCCCCAGCTCCAAGATGATCCGTCCTCCCCTTGGTCCCACCCGGGGATGAAGATGAGGTCGACACGCTCCCGGAGTCACCGACGCCTGCATCGCCACCGGGACTGCGGCGCTCGCAACGGAGGATCAAGGCACCCGATCGTCTGAATTTGTAAACTTTTCCTAAAATGTTAACCTATACCTGCAACTAGTCTTCCACCACTTCTGCTGGACTCTTTTTTAACAGGGGGTGAATGTGGTAATCACCACTGTTGTATATATATTGCATATGAGGTGTATTACGGTAAGGCCCCTCTACTACAGGTACGGGGGTAGATCCCTGCCTGCTGGCAGAGTACAAATGTGTGGGCTCACCGAGCTGCAGCCATTTCGGCAGCAGCTGCAGGAGGCAACACATCTCTGTGTAATAAAGCCTCAATTACTCTCTACTCTGGTCTCGTCGTAATTGATCGTGCATCAGAGTATTTGTGGCGCGACACAGGAGAGGATGTCAGAGATTAGGAGGGCAGTGCTGCCCGCCCAGTGGTCTACGGAGCAGCTGGAATTCCTCAGTAGCAGGTTCCAGCAGAGGCCTAAGAGGACATGGCTTAGGTGGTGGAGCCGTTTAGGGTGGTGATAGAGCACATGAAGCAGAGGGAAGAAGCTCGAGGCCTGGCCATCCAAAAGGTGGAGGAGTTGGTGAGGGAGCCTGAGGACCGGTTGACCTCGCTGGAGGCGGAGATGGGGATGGTGAAGAGCAGCCAGATAAGACTGAAGGAGAAGCTGGAGGATGTAAACAGAGAGAACATAGAAAGGAGTAGGCCATTCGGCCCATCGAGCCTGCACCACCATTCAATGTGATCATGCGGATTATGCAAATTCAGTATCCTACCCCCGCTTTCTCTCCACACCCCTTGATCCATTTAGCCGCAAGGGCCCCGTCCAGCTCCCTGAATATAGCCAACAAACTGCTTTCTGTGGTAGAGAATTCCACAGGTTCACAACTCTCTGAGAGAAGAAGTTCTTCCTCATTTCAGTCCTGAATGGCTTTCCCCTTATTCTTAGTCTGTGACCCCATGTTGGGATGTCCCAACATCGGGAACATTCCCGCATCGAGCCTGTCCAGTCCTATCAGGATTTTATACGTTTCTGTGAGATCCCCTCTCATCCTTCTAAACTCCAGTGAGTACAAACCCAGTGGATCCAGTCTTTCTTCATCTGTCAGTCCTGCCATCCCAGGGATTAGGCTGGTGAACCTTCGCTGGACACCCTCAACAGCAAGAATGTCCTTCCTCAAACTCTGAGACTTAAACTGCTCACAATACTCAAGGTGTGGCCTCACCAAGGCCCTGTATAACTGCAGCAAAGCATCCCTTCTCCTATACACAAACCCTCTTGCTATGAAGGCCAGTATGCCACTAGCTTTCCTCACCTCCTGCTGTACCTACATGCCAACTTTCAGTGACTGTTCCACCATGACACCAGGTCACTTTGCATTTCCCCTTTTCCTAACCTGCCCCCATTCAGATAATAATCTGCTTTCCTGTTTTTGCCACCCAAGTGAATAACCTCACATTTCCCCACATTATATTGCATTTGCCAAGTATTTGCCCACTCAGCCAGCCTGGCCAAGTTACCCTGCAGCCTCTTTGTAACCTCCTCACAGCACACGCTGCCACCCAGCTTAGTGCCGTCTGCAAATTTGGAGATATTGTATGCAATTCCTTCGTCCAAATCGTTCTTTGTGGAAAATATTTTATTGAAGCATTTATAATTTTAACAATTTTAATGGTGTCCGTGGTGGGCCATGTGTCTCGCTGAAACATTGTGGAGGAATTATCATGGTACAGGACCCTCCTGTGTCCCAAAGAAATTCCACGGGGTGTCCCCGGACTGTGCCTGCCACTACCGGTCTCCCGGACTTGTCCCAAAGGGTGTCGCAGACCCAAGTTGGGGAGTCCGGACACCGTCAATCGGTGCCATTCATATCTGGGGTATCAGAACGGGCGCAAACACTGTGAATTGGCTTTGCCCTATTCCTATTTAGGGTGCCTGTCTGCTGGTTTCTCTGCTGCTTCTGGGGCGCTTGACATTCTCATGCGAAGTGTCTTAATTGGCCGCAATTATAACACTCCTGGGATTTGGTCTGCTGTGGGCCGTTCCGACCCTCATTTACCCATGCAGCGTTCTGGTGCGTCCTAACTGGATGCATGTCTGCTTGCCCTTCCTCAGTTTTACCTTACGCCGTTTTTCCCTGCATGGACTGTTCCCAAGCGTGGGACAATCTTTTCAAAATCCATTTCTCGTTGTGGGCCTCGTCTGAGGGGTCGTAATTTGCGCAAGCTCTCTCTCCTACCTCTGTTGCGTGAGAGACTAGGATGCGGGTCCATTTGGCTATATTATCTAGGAACAAATGGGTGCGTGCTAACTCTCCGAACACCGCAGTAAAATGTATCCACAAGCTTCCAGCAAACGCTGTGGGGTGCTCTGTCTTCTTCTGCCTACACTTGTTTAGGCCTTCCACGGGGTCTCCTTTGTTATAGCCAATCGCATCTAGGATCACTGTGTGCATTTCTTGGAGTGTGCCTCCTCCTACATTCTGTGGGTCGGGAAGGGCTGCCACGACTGAAGGGTCGAGGCTTAAAACTGTGAGCTTCACTTGCTCCTTTTCATCCAGGCCGTACATGGTCGCCTGCTGTTTTACTTTTGCAAAGAACTGGTGGGGGTCCGATGTGGCTAGGAATGGTGTAATCTTCTCACACGCGTACCTTAATTGAGTGACGGCTAATGGGGTGGTGTATAGGAAATCTGGGTCTCCGTCTGTTGTGGCCCTGTGCTATGTGGTGACAGGGTTCATAGGGGTGTGTTCTGCCTGTGCAGTCGGGGGTGGGGGAGCTTTTCGTTTCTGGGGTTTGTCCTGTGTACATGTGCCATGTACACATCTATGGGCAGTCTCATTTAACTCCTGCCAATCGGGGCCATTTTCTTGGTCTAATTGGGGTCCAAACGTACTCCATTTTGTACAGAAAGCAGAGATTGCAGTTCTGCAATTTGCTTCCGGCACTTTGCGTGATCTACCGAGCTCTGCCTTTGTTCCGTCGTGGAAGTACACTGTGTTTGTAACTGCTCAACCTGTTCTGTTTCCTGTCTTACCAAGACCGTGCGTTGCATGTCTTGGTAGGGTTTGTCATATTGGGACTGAAAGCTGCTCAAATGGGCGAGACAAGACTGGTGTGCCCGCTTGGCATCAGCCACCTCTTTGTCCCTCGCCGCTAACTTCTCTCTCAGTTCCCTGTTCTCTCTCTCATATTCGCTCACATCTCCTTCACTACTCTTGTCTCTCTCCTCAATCTCTCTACGGAGCGTCCAAATGACCTTCTCTGTGCCTCGCAATTGTGCCAAGCAGGACACGATTGCCATCTGCTTGCGAGCTTTCCCTAAGCTCTTCTTGTGGATCTCTCTCAGGTTCTCCCACCAAGTATGTCCTATACTCCCGGGACCTGTTTCGGCATTGGCGCAGAATTCACCCCAAAGGGGCCATCCTTTCCCTTTGAGGTACTTTCTGATTTCCTCTTCCCATACGGGACATTGTCCTACTTACTGGTCGCTGCAAACCTCGAATTCCTGGAGGTTCATAAGGCGTTCCATTGTCTTCATTGCCATTTTTCTCTCTATCTCTGGGGTTTCTACTGAATTTGGAACAGGGGGTGATAAAGTGGTGATGTGAACACGGATACGGCTTACGTAATTTCCGGCCAACAAAACTCCCGACAGTTTTACGCGACAAAATCTCTCAGGTTTACCTTATATCCCTGTTAGTTTGCATGCATTAACACACTTCCGAATCTTGATGGTTTGATCAGTATTAGTCTTACGCTTGTGGTTTTTCTGTTTCCAATTGGATTCTAATTCAAATTTGGGTTCTCTCGGAGTGACTAGGCCACTTCTAGGTCGAGTCCCGTCAGCAGTCGCCAGTAAATGTTGCTGTTTATCTGGTTATATGGTTAATATGGTCGCCTTCCTTGATCCTAATTATGTTTGCTCTAGAGTCGCCAGGTATCTCTCGATACCGCCACAATGTTCAAACCCGAATACTGATCAAAGAGCCAATGCACCAGTTAGTTCAAAGTCAATACTATTTATTTACACACACAGTAATATCTACTCATGCACAAAATACCATAAACTAAACTATCTCTAACGCTGACGCCTATACTTAACTTCGGGTGCCCACTCAGTCAGAGGAACAATGGCCGTTGTTCGGATCTGAGGCTATTGGGTTCAAAGAGGTAACAGGAGAACAGCTAAGGTCGTCCGTCTGATAGCAAGCGTTGATCTTGGACTTACTTGCTTCTGGTGCAGCTGGTGGACGGGTCTCTACGCTTTGAGAGCCGAGTCCAAGAGAGCGATTCTCTCTCGGGGGCTTCTTCTTATTCCTTCGCGCGCTTTTGGGCGGGCCTTGAACTTGGCCCCAATTAATTTGGCCGTATCATGATCACTGGTATTGATCTTGACCAATAAAGGGGTGGGTGCCCTGATGGCTGGGCATGTCCTAGGTGGCCGTTGTCCTTGCTTTGTTAGTGTCTTTCTGGCACCAGGATGTCTGCAATAGTATCGGTTACTTGAATGTCATTCCTTTGTTCCCGGAGATGGGCCATCAATATGCTAATTGCCTTACAGTTTCAGTCTTGTCTGGGAGTTGCCTTCTCAATACGCATCCAGGCTCTGTGCCTGCCTGCTTTCCATCGTCCATAGTTCCCTATAGTCTTTGCAAACATCCATTTTGTATTCTGGAAGTGGCCATCCCAGATGGCTACACTTCTTATACAGGTCACACCTGCCCCGGAAGAGCTCCCAGTGGTCCAGATAACTGAAACCCTCCCTCCTCCACCAGCTGTTTATCCCTTAACAAAGGACAAAAAAATAACAGACCTGTAGCCGAAAAAGAAAGAAATGGCCCAAACATAAATTAACAGCAACATCATAACAACATCTCCACCAAAGTTCAAAGTCCACCTTCTCCAGCCAGTCCATTGTCTCTGACAAATTCTACCCCCTCCTCCGCCAAACCAAAGTACAATTCCCGGCCTTCGTAGGTCACCCACAGACCTGCCGGGTACAGTAGCCCAAACTTCACTCCCTTCTTGTGCATGGCTGCCTTGACCTTGATAAAGCTCACTCTCCTCTTGGCCAACTCTGCACCCAGGTCCTGGTACACTCGGATGTCACTGCCCTCTTGGCCAACTCTGCACCCAGGTCCTGGTACACTCGGATGTCACTGCACTCTTGGCCAACTCTGCACCCAGGTCCTGGTACACTCGGATGTCACTGCACTCTTGGCCAACTCTGCACCCAGGTCCTGGTACACTCGGATGTCACTGCACTCTTGGCCAACTCTGCACCCAGGTCCTGGTACACTCGGATGTCACTGCACTCTTGGCCAACTCTGCACCCAGGTCCTGGTACACTCGGATGTCACTGCCCTCTTGGCCAACTCTGCACCCAGGTCCTGGTACACTCGGATGTCACTGCCCTCTCAGGTGCAGCGTCTAATCTGCCTGGCCGAACTCATAATTCACTCCTTGTCCAGGAACCAGCACACCACCATCGCCCTCAGCAGCTCATTCCCCTGGGGCTTCCTCATCAGTGCCCTGTGCGCTCGATCCATCTCCAAAGGCCGTGCAAACGCACCCTCTCCGAGCAGCTTCTCCAGCATCTTCCCCACATATGTACCAACATCGTCTCCTCCACTCCCGTCCAGCAGACCCACGATCCTTATATTCTGCCAGCGTGACCAGTTCTCCAGGTCTTCAACCTTCTCCTGGAGCCACCTCTGCTGGTCTTGCACCAGCTCCATCTCCGCTGTCATCGAGGCAAACTGCTCCTCGTGCTCCTCCACCACCTCCTCCATCTTCTGGATTGCCTGACCCTGGGCCGCCAGCTTCATTTCCACGCGGTCGACCAGCACCTTGATCGAATCCACCGCCCGGGCCAGATCTTCCAGAATCTCCTTCCATTGCTGGGTGAACTTCTCATTCAAGAAGCTCTCCAGCTGCTCCGTCGACCACTGAGCCGGCAGGGCCGCTCCCTGCCCATCCGCCACCTCCACATGAATTGCAGGCGCCACACCAGCTCTAACCTCTAAGATTTGCTCTTTTTCTGGTGTATGGAGCTGCCCTCTTCCACTCGCTCTACTGCACGTTTATCCCCCTCACATCCACCTGCCAGCCGGGAAAAAGATCCAAAAAAATCCGCCACGAGCGGGAGCCACCAAATATACGACCACTCACTCCATGGCCGCCACCGGAAGTCATTTGTCCAAATCATTCATGTACATTGTGAACAGCTGGGATCCCAGCACTGAACCCTGTGGTATGGGGCAGCAGGGTAGCATGGTGGTTAGCATAAATGCTTCACAGCTCCAGGGTCCCAGGTTCGATTCCGGCTGGGTCACTGTCTGTGTGGAGTCTGCACGTCCTCCCCCTGTGTGCGTGGGTTTCCTCCGGGTGCTCCGGTTTCCTCCCACAGTCCAAAGATGTGCGGGTTAGGTGGATTGGCCATGCCCGTAGTGTCCTAATAAAAGTAAGGTTAAGGGGGGGGGTTGTTGGGTTACGGGTATAGGGTGGATACACGGGTTTGAGTAGGGTGATCATGGCTCGGCACAACATTGAGGGCCGAAGGGCCTGTTCTGTGCTGTACTGTTCTATGTTCTATGTTCTACCCCAAGGGTCACTGCCTGCTACTCTGAAAATGACCAGTTTATTCCCACTCTCTGCTTCCTGTCTGTCAGCCAGTTCTCTATCCACGTCAATACACTGCCCCTAATATCATGAGCTTTAATTTCGCTCACTAATCTCTTGTGTGGGACCTTGTCCAGATGCACAACATCCACTGATTCACCCTTGTTCACTCTCCTGCTCATATCCTCAAACGATCCAGAGAATTTGCAAAGCATGATTTCCCTTAAGTAAATCCATGCTGACTTGGATCAATCCTGTCCCCGCTTTCCAAATGGTCAGTATTTTATCCGTAATAATTGACTCCAGCATTTTCCCCACCACCGACATCAGCCTAATTGGTCTATAATTCCCTGTTTTCTCTCTCCCTCCTTTTTTAAAAATTGGGGTTACATTAGCTACCCTCCAATCCTTCCAATCCATTGGAACTCTTCCAGAGTTTATAGAAAGCTGGAAAATGATCACCACTGCGTCACGAGGGCCACTTTCCTGCAGTACTCTGGGATGCAGTGCATCAGGCCCTGGGGAGTTATCGGATTTTAATCCTGTCAATTTCTCCTGTACAATTTCCTAACGAATAAGGATTGCCTTCAGTTCCTCCTTCATGCTCGGCCCTCTGTCCCCGAGTATTTCCAGAAGGTTATTTCTGCCCACCTTAGTGAAGACAAAGTATTTGTTAAACTGGCCTGCCATGTCTTTGTTGCCTATTATGAATTGACCTAATTCTAACTGTGTCGTCACCAATCTTTTTCTCTTCACACATCTGGAATCTTTTGCAGTCACTTTTTGTGTTTTCTGCAAGCTTACTCTCGTATTCTATTTCCCCCTTCCGAACTAAAACCTTTGTCCTGAATTTTACATTTCTCCCAGTTCTCAGGCTTGCTGCTTTTTCTGGCCAATGTATATGCCTCCTCTTTGTCTTTAACACTATACCTGATTCCCCTTGTTGAGCCACCTTGCCAGCCTTACTCTTGTGCCAGACAGGGACGTATAATTGTTGAAGCTTTCTGCCACCATTATTGACAGAGATTGTTTTAGATTTGGGACCATATGCCATGGGGGGGGGGCTGAATTTGAACCCATGTCCTGGGACATGAGGTCCAGGCCTCTGATGAACTCACCCGATAGCATTATTATTAACCAACCATTGTGGATCACAGAGGGCATCAGTCTAGATATCGGTAGCATTGTGGATAGCACAATTGTTTCACAGCTCCAGGGTCCCAGGTTCGATTCCGGCTTGGGTCACTGTCTGTGCGGAGTCTGCACATCCTCCCCGTGTGTGCGTGGGTTTCCTCCGGGTGCTCCGGTTTCCTCCCACAGTCCAAAGATGTGCAGGTTAGGTGGATTGGCCATGATAAATTGCCCTTAGTGTCCAAAATTGCCCTTAGTGTTGGATGGGGTTACTGGGTTATGGGGATAGGGTGGAGGTGTTGACCTCGGGTAGGGTGCTCTTTCCAACAGCTGGTGCAGACTCGATGGGCCGAGTGGCCTCCTTCTGCACTGTAAATTCTATGATAAGAGCTTAAATGACAGGGTGTTCGACAGGAACAGTACCCAGCATGAAGTATGGTTGATGAGCGTGAGGAGTTTCCAGGTCAGGAGGGAGACAGATGGTGGGATCTGTGGAATCAGGTTTAGAGGATTATATCCTCAGGCTTGGTCCCTGAGTCACAACCGCCAGCAGAGAATAAATCCGTGCATGTAGTGTCATGCCACTGACTGCCCTGGTGCCGAGGCAAAGAGGGAGAGACAAGGAGAGCGGAGAGTGACAAAGGTTCAATCTTTGCAATGGTGAGTGCACCATGGGATGCTTAGGGGATTAAGCCGACTCAGTGTTGAGATATGCGGGGAAATACTCGAACCACACGCCCCCCCCCCCCCCCCCCCACCCCCCCCCCCCCCCCACCCCCCCCCCCCCCCACCCCCCCCCCCCCCCCCCCCCCCCCCCCCGGCACCCTGCCTCCCCTAATGGAAAGGGAAAGACAGTTGAACGACCTCTCGTTAGATCAGGAATAAGCCACAGATGGGGGGCAGTTCAGGAAGCTGCTATCCTTTCCCTGCGCAAGGTTCCAGGGCACATTCCTTGCAGCATTCGGAAATTAAAAGGGGTTGTGTTCGAGGGGATGGAAGTCGAACTTTCTTTCAGTGCTGGGAGAGGACTCCGGTTTAGGGGATTGTGATCAGAAGAATCGAAGGGAGGCCGAGAATTTTGCTGTGTCTGCCCACAGTGAGCTGTTTCGATCTGGGACGCACTACCTGAAAAGATGGTACAATGACAAATGTCAAAGAGGAATCAGATGAATATTTGAGGAGGGGTGGTGGGTGGATGGACAAAGGGGCCTGCAAGAGGGATGGTGGGGCAGGTGGGTTGAATCGCAGAGTCATGGAGAAAGGGCAAGGGGGAGAGGGGCTGGCTTTTTCCAAAGGACCAGCACAAGCCTGATTGGCCGAGTGGACCAGATCCCATGCTGCGTGATTCCCCCCCACCCCCGATCCTCCGAAATGTGGGGCTTCCCCTTCCCAAATGCACAGAGGGTAGGCTCGCGGGTCACACACCAACTCGTCTTCCCTCACACTGTCCGCCACAGGTGGCCAGCCGCGTATCGGTGCTGCCCAGATTTGGAACATTGGAGCTGGAGTAGGACGTTCAGCCCCTCGAGCCTGTCCTGCTATACACTGAGCTCATGGCTAATCCGTGGCCGAACTCCATACACCTGCCTTTGGCCCATATCCCTTAATACCTTTGCTGAACAAAAATCTATCTCAGATTTAAACTTAACAACTGTTCCAGCTTCACCTGCTGTTTGTGGGAGAGACTTCCAAACCTCTACCACCCTGTAGAACATAGAACATAGAACAGTACAGCACAGAACAGGCCCTTCGGCCCTCGATGTTGTGCCGAGCCATGATCACCCTACTCAAACCCACGTATCCACCCTATACCCGTAACCCAACAATTCCCCCATTAACCTTACTTTCTAGGACACTACGGGCAATTTAGCATGGCCAATCCACCTAACCCGCACATCTTTGGACTGTGGGAGGAAACCGGAGCACCCGGAGGAAACCCACGCACACACGGGGAGGACGTGCAGACTCCGCACAGACAGTGACCCAGCCGGGAATCGAACCTGGGACCCTGGAGCTGTGAAGCATTTATGCTAACCACCATGCTACCGTGCTGCCCACTGTGTGTGAAGACGTTCTTCCCAACATCCCTCCTGAACGGTCTGGTCCTAATTTTTGGATTACACCCCCCAGTTTATGAATCTCCAACCAGTGAAAATAAGTTATCTTTACCCGCGATGTCTTTCCCTGTTAATATCTTGAATACTTTGATCAGATCACCCCTTAACTTTCTAAATTCTTGCGAAAACAGGCCTGCTATGTGTCATCTCTCCTTGTAACTTAACCCTTGTAGTCCAGGTATTATTTTCATAAACCTATGTTGCACTCCCTCCAAGGCCAAAATCTCCTTCCTGTGGTGTGGTGCCCAGAACTGCTCACAGTGACTCCAAGTGGGGTACAACCAGGGGTTTGTACAACTGCGGCATAATGTCTGTGTCTTGGAATGCCAATCATAGAACAGTACAGCACAGAACAGGCCCTTCAGCCCTCGATGTTGTGCTGAGCAATGATCACCCTACTTAAACCCACGTAACCCGTATCCCAACAATCCCCCCATTAACCTTACACTACGGGCAATTTAGCATGGCCAATCCACCTAACCTGCACATCTTTGGACTGTGGGAGGAAACTGGAGCACCCGGAGGAAACCCACGCACACACGGGGAGGACGTGCAGACTCCACACAGACAGTGACCCAGCCGGGAATCGAACCTCCGGATAGAATCCCTACACTACAGAAGGAGGCCACTTGGCCCATTAAGTTGGCACCGACCCTCTGCTAACAAGGGGGTCTCGCCACCCTCACCCTGTCGAGCTATGACAGTCGACCACGAGCCAGAATTCATTCTCATTCCCTGGTTAATCAAAGTCTCTGTGTATTCAGGGTCAGGATTACTGTACAGAGTCTCTGTGTATTCAGCGTCAGGATTACTGTACAGGGTCTCTGTGTATTCAGGGTCAGGATTACTGTATAGAGTCTCTGTGTATTCAGGGTCAGGATTACTGTACAGAGTCTCTGTGTATTCAGGGTCAGGATTACTGTACAGAGTCTCTGTGTATTCAGGGTCAGGATTACTGTACAGAGTCTGTGTATTCAGGGTCAGGATTACTGTACAGAGTCTCTGTGTATTCAGGGTCAGGATTACTGTACAGAGTCTCTGTGTATTCAGGGTCGGGATTACTGTACAGAGTTGCTGTGTATTCAGGGTCAGGATTACTGTACAGAGTCTCTGTGTATTCAGGGTCAGGATTACTGTACAGAGTCTCTGTGTATTCAGGGTTGGGATTACTGTACAGAGTCTATGTGTATTCAGGGACAGGATTACTGTACAGAGTCTCTGTGTATTCAGGGTCAGGATTACTGTACAGAGTCTCTGTGTATTCAGGGTCAGGATTACTGTACAGAGTCTCTGTGTATTCAGGGTCAGGATTACTGTACAGAGTCTGTGTATTCAGGGTCAGGATTACTGTACAGAGTCTCTGTGTATTCAGGGATCAGGATTACTGTACAGAGTCTCTGTGTATTCAGGGATCAGGATTACTGTACAGAGTCTCTGTGTATTCAGGGTCGGGATTACTGTACAGAGTATCTGTGTATTCAGGGTCAGGATTACTGTACAGAGTCTTTGTGTATTTAGGGCCAGGATTACTGTACAGAGACTCTGTGTATTCAGGGTCAGGATTACTGTACAGAGTCTCTGTGTATTCAGGGATCAGGATTACTGTACAGAGTCTCTGTGTATTCAGGGTCGGGATTACTGTACAGAGTCTTTGTGTATTTAGGGCCAGGATTACTGTACAGAGACTCTGTGTATTCAGGGTCAGGATTACTGTACAGAGTCTCTGTGTATTCAGGGTCAGGATTACTGTAGAGAGTCTCTGTGTATTTAGGGTCAGGATTACTGTACAGAGTCTCTGTGTATTCAGGGTCAGGATTACTGTACAGAGTCTCTGTTTGTTTAGGGTCAGAATTACTGTCCAGAGTCTCTGTGTATTCAGGGTCAGGATTACTGTACAGAGTCTCTGTGTATTCAGGGTCAGGATTGCTGTGAAGAGTCTGTGTATTCAGGGTCTGGATTACTGTACAGAGTCTCTGTGTATTCAGGGTCAGGATTACTGTACAGAGTCTCTGTGTATTCAGGGTCAGGATTACTGTACAGAGTCTCTGTGTATTCAGGATCAGGATTGCTGTGAAGAGTCTGTGTATTCAGGGTCAGGATTACTGTACAGAGTCTCTGTGTATTCAGGATCAGGATTACTGTACAGAGTCTGTGTATTCAGGGTCAGGATTACTGTACAGAGTCTCTGTGTATTCAGGGTCAGGATTACTGTACAGAGTCTCTGTGTATTCAGGGTCAGGATTACTGTACAGAGTCTCTGTGTATTCAGGGTCAGGATTACTGTACAGAGTCTCTGTGTATTCAGGGTCAGGATTGCTGTTCCGGGGTCTGTGCTGGGCGGCACTGGTCTACTCCTCTTGGCAGGTTCCGGGATCCCTTGGACATTTCGAGACACCAATTATCACCAATTAAGGACAATCTCCATCTCATTAACAAGATGGATGCCCGATGTAATGACTTCCTGGGATCTAACCAGCTTCGCACGGAGAGGTCACGCGGGCCAGTACTGGACCAGGTGTCACAAACACTTTGGCGGTCTCCCAGGCCATTAGAGACCCCTGGGTTGTTTGGGACAGGGCAGGGTGGCTCGCTGGCTCTCCACCTGGCACCCAGACACCAGTCACTAACAAAATGAAGGGCGGGTATGAAGGGGCTCCAGAAATGTTGGTAGGGGTGAAGGTTGGAGGTCCTGAAAGGGGAGTGCTGAAAGAGGGGGGGGGGGGGGTAGGCCTGAAAAGTGGGGCCCTCCGCGACCCCATAGCGGGTTCTCCTCACTTCAATGTGGGTGAATAATGCCCATGTATGTTGGATGGTGGATATGGGAACCCTTAAACTCACTTGGAGAAAATGCTGGCCAGATCTGTGAGCAGCCAGTCTAGTCAGGAGTTCAGCTCTCCAGTGAGGAAACTTTTCTAAGGGTGATGGAACCATCAATTCACGAGACACGTGCTTTAAGATATGAACAGTGGTTTTAATCTACTTACTACAGAGCCAGCCTGTTACCCATTGAACTCTCGATGAACTGCAGGCTGGCTCTGGACACGGTTATTTATACAGCAGTCTAGGGGGAGGAGTCGTGGGCGGAGCCAAGGGTGGAGCCCTGTCCAAACTCCTGAGCATTCCCAGAGCGACTCCCCCTAGTGGTCGGATAACGCTACTGCGCTTACAATGGTATTGGTAAATACAGTGTGAATTACTAAGTTACATTCACCACATTCACCCCCTGCAAAAAAATCAAGTCCGGCGGGGGTGGTGGTCTACAAAGTAAGTCTGTCCGGTGGTCGAACTGTCCGCTGTGATCGGCGGAGCATCGGGGTTGCAGCCTCTTGCGGTGGCTGGATGGGTGTTGTGCGCTGTGGTACAATGGCGGACTCCAGGGAGGGTTGTGTCCGAGCTTCATACTCTTCTGGTTTGACCAGGGACTAGGGGCGCTGGGAGCTGGTCGGCGCGGGTGCGCGGAACTGGTGGAGCGAGCTCGGGAGCACGAGGGGGCGGCAGCATGGGGTGTAGGGTGAGGGGTCCTTCTGTGGGGGTAGAGGGGGCGCTGGATCCGGCGGGTGCCAGATCCCGGAGGGATACTGTGTCCTGGCGGCCGTCAGGGAACACGATGAAGGCGTACTGGGGGTTGGGGTGGAGCAGGCGCACCTTCTCAACAAGGGGGTCGGTTTTGTGTGCCCTGACGTGTTTCCTCAGGAGGACCGGGCCCGGTGTCCTCAGCCATGCCGGAAGTGAGACCCCTGTGGTAGTGCCCCTAGAAAAAATGAAGAGCTTCTCGTGAGGGGTTTGATTGGTCGCTGTGCATGAGAGGGACCTAATAGCGTGGAGCGCGTCTGGGAGGACTTCCTGCCACTGGGAGACTTGGAGCTTTCTAGACCGGAGGGTCAGTAGGACGGTCTTCCAGACCGTCACGTTCTCCCTCTCCACCTGCCCGTTCCCCCTGGGGTTGTAGCTGGTAGCCCTGCTCGAGGCAATGCCCTTGTCGAGCAGGTACTGACGCAGCTCGTTGCTCATGAAGGACGAACCCCGGTCGCTCTGTACGTACCTGGGGAAACCAAACAGGGTGAAGATACTATGCAGGGCCCTAATGACTGTGTGGGAGGTCATGTCGGGGCACGGGATAGCAAATGGGAAACGGGAGAACTTATCTACGACGTTTAGAAAGTAAACGTTCCTGTTAGTTGAGGGGAGTGACCCTTTGAAATCAATCACAAGGCGTTCAAAGGGCCTAAAAGCTTTGACCAGGAGGGCCCTGTCTGGTCTATAGAAGTGCGGTTTGCACTCCGCACAGATCGGGCAGTCCCTGGTGACCGCTTTTACCTCCTCGTTGGAGAAAGGCAGGTTTTGGGCTCTGATGTAGTGGGCGAGCCTGGTGACCCCTGGGTGGCAGAGGTCGTTGTGGATGACTTTCAGTCGGTCAATCTGCGCGCTGGCGCATGTCCCGCGGGATAGGGCATCCGGAGGCTCATTGAGCTTCCCGGGTCGATACTTAATATCGGAATTATAGGTGGAGAGTTCGATCCTCCACCGAAGAATTTTATCATTTTTTATTTTGCCCCTTTGCGAGTTATCAAACATAAAGGCAACCGATCTTTGGTCGGTGATGAGGGTGAACCTCCTACCTGCGAGGTAGTGCCTCCAGTAATGAATAGCCTCCACAATGGCTTGTGCTTCTTTCTCGACTGAGGAGTGTCGGAGTTCTGAAGTGGAGGGGGTACGGGAGAAAAATGCGACTGGTCTCCCTGCCTGATTTAGTGTGGCTGCTAGAGCTACCTCTGAGGCGTCGCTCTCAACCTGAAAGGGGGTGGATTCATCCACCGCCCGCATGGCCGCTTTGGCGATGTCCTCCTTGATGCCGTCGAAGGCCTGGCGTGCCTCAGCTGACAGGGGAAATCGTGTGGCCTTAAAGAGTGGGTGGGCTTTGTCCGCATATTGAGGGACCCACTGGGCGTAGTAGGAGAAGAAACCCAAGCACCGTTTGAGGGCCTTGGGGCAATGGGGGAGGGGGAGTTCTAAAAGGGGGCGCATACAGTCCGGGTCTGGGCCCAGGACTCCGTTTTCCACGACGTAGCCGAGTCTGTCTGTGCGGAAAATGCATTTCTCTTTGTTGTAGGTGATGTTTAATTTCTGTGCCGTCTGGAAAAAACGGTGGAGGTTGGCGTCGTGGTCCTGCTGGTCATAGCCGCAGATGGTGACATTGTCCAAGTACGGAAACATGGCCCGCAGCCCGTACTGGTCCACCATTCGGTCCATTGCTCGTTGGAACACCGAGACCCCATTAGTGACGCCGAAGGGGACCCGGAGGGAAATGGAAGAGGCGGCCATCGACCTC